>NW_024570667.1:0-134737 GCF_018345385.1 Vulpes lagopus | reverse complement strand
GAAATGAACTAGGGGTGGAGAAGGGAGGACGGCGGGGTGGGGGTGAATGGGTGACGGGCACTGAGAGGGCAACATTGATGGGATGAGCACTGGGTGGGGTTATTCTGTATGTTGGCAAAGTGAACACCAATAAAAAATAAATTTATTATTTTAAAAAAAAGGATATGGGATTTTTATTTTTTTATTTTTTTCGCAAAGTGGGTTTTGAGGAACGTATAACCACAGAATTAAAGAGCCGTGTAGAAGGCCGTAGCCGGACATCATCCACAAGGGTGAAAACTTGAAATCGTCTCCACCTAAGAGCAAACAAGCCAAGAAGTCCCCCTCTCAGCAATGGAAGTCCTATCGTAGGCAACAGACAGGAACAGAAAAGGTTCCACACCTGGAAGGGGGACATCACACTGTCCCATTGCGGAAGACGTGGTATTAGAAACAGAAACCTGACAGACTCCACCAAATAACTGGTAGAACGATGAGTGAATTCCTTAAATTGTGGAACTCAAATAACAAGATCAGTACCTGCTGTGTCCCCGACAATGAGCACTCAGGAAGGAATTCAGGACAGGACTTACCTTAGCAGAGGCATCCAAAAAACAAAATAATTAGACTGAACCAAGGGACTGCAAACTTTGTACACTGAAATTACAAGACTTTGGAGGAACATCCTGGGCCGTGGGGTCGGAGCCTTCATCTTGTTAAATGGCCCACAGTTTCAGAAGCCACCGCAGTTCCATTGTCCATTGCCTATCAAAATCCAAGGTGGCCCCCGATTTTAGAAATAGAAAAAGCACTGCTCCTAACATTTGTCCCCCCCACAAATGACCCGGACAGCAAATCAGTTTTGAGAAGCAGGACAGATGCTGGACGCAGCACTTCTTATTTCAACGATGTCACAGAGACACAGGATAAAGAGTGTGGTTCTCGGGGCCCCTGGCTGGCTCCGTTGGTTAAGCATCTGACTCTTGACCTCACCCTGGTCCTTGATCTTGTGTCATAAGTACTAGGCCGTGCTGGGTGAGGACGAGGCATGGACCTACTTAAACAAACCAAACCCACAGGTTGTGGTTCTGGCATTGTGAAGGAGCAGAAAGAGAGCCTGGAAGAAAATGCACTCTATACAGTCAACTGATTTTTTAAACTAATTTAATTTAAACCCAATAATTAAACAGTATAGTGGTATTAAACTTTCAAGATAGACTTCAGGGATTCACCAGTTGAGATAACACCAGTGCTCATGACATCACGTGCCCTCCTTCATGCCCGTCACCAGTTACCCTGTCCCTCCACTTCCTCCCCTCCAGCGACCCTCAGTTTGTTTCCTGTGATTGAGTCTCTTTTTCCTCCATCTCAGTTTTCATCTTATTTGTTTTTCCTTCCCTTCACAGATGTCCATCTGCTTTGCTTCTTTAATTTCACCTATGAATGACACCATACGGTCATTTTCTTTCCTGACTGACTGATTTCACTTAACATGATCCCTCTAGGTCTATCCACATCATTGCAAATGGCAAGATTTCCTTCTCTTTGATAGCTGAGTAACATTCCTATCATCTATCTATCTATCATCTATTACCATCATCTATCTCCCATCCTCTTTATCCATCATCTGTCTGAAGGCACCGAGGCTCCTCTCACAGTGTGGCTACTGTGGACCCGCCTGCTGTGGATATTGGGGTGCAGTTGTCCCGGAGTCTCACTGCATCTGTATCTTCGGAGTGAGCTCCAGGCCGAGCACCTGCTGGTCGCAGGGCGGCTCTATTTGTAACTTCCTGAGGAGCCTCCACACTGTTTCCAGGGTGGCTGCACCAGCCCGCGGTCCCGCCCACAGTGGAAGAGGGTTGAGTGGGTTTTGTAGGACGTGGTAAAAGTCTGGTCCACATTTCATTTTGTGTCCTGTGGGCTCCAATTCATCGTCCTTAAGTATTTCTGAGAAAGCCGGGTGTTGGGCTCCGTTTCAGTGAGACGTTTCCAAAGCTCACAGGCCTCAGCTGGAGCCTGGAAGGAGGCAGGTGTGGCCCCGGGCGCAGGGACACCGCCTCCTGCACGGCCTCTTGCAGTGCCTAAGCGTCCCGCAGGGGGCGCCCTACCCCAGACCCTGCCCAAGGATCGCGCATGCGCAGTAAGCCTCATCTGCTTGCACTAACAGGAGCCAGCCTGTGCTGGGGAGGCCTGAGGAGGAGGTGGGGTCGCGTCCACGCTGATGAGCCGCAGCCTCCTCAGGACCCGCAGTGAGGCTTCAGGAGGACATTGGGCCACGTTCACGCTGTCAGGAGCCCCGGTCTCCTCAGGACCCGCGGTGAGGCTTCAGGAAGATGTGGGCCAACATCCACGCAGACAGGAGCCCCTGGGCCACCTCAGGAACCGCGGGGGGCTTCAGGAAGATGTGGTGCCGCGTCCACTCTGGCAGGAGCTCCCAGGCCCCTCAGATAAAAGTTGAGGCTTCTGGAACCTGGGGCTACATCCACGGTGACAGGACCCCCGGCTTCCTCAGAACACAGGGTGACGTTTTGGGAGGACGTGGGGCCACATCCACACAACCAGACGTTGACTTCCTCAGGACCCCCGGTGTAGACTTCGGGAAAATGGGAATGCGTCCATGCGGACAGAAGACCCCCAGCCTTGTCAGGGCCTGAGGTGAGGCCTAAGAAAGATGTGGGTGCCGCATCCACACTGACAGGAGTCTCCGACCTCCTCAGGACCCACCGTGAAGGTTTGGGAAGATTTGGGGCCACGTCCATGCTGACAGGAGCCCCCAGCCTCCTCAGGTCTTATGGTGAGGCTTGAGGAAAATGTGGGGCCACGTCAACACTGACAGGACCCCCGTCCTCCTCAGGACCTGCACTTTGGCTTTGGGACATATGGGGCTGCGTCTATGCTGATAGGAGTCTACAGCCTCCTCAGGACCCACGGTGAGTTTCCGGGGGGACATGAGGCCATGTCCAGGCTGACAGGAGCCTCCGGCCTCCTGAGTACCTGCTGTGAGGCTTCCAGAGGATGTGAGACCTAGTCCACAGTTACAGGAGAACCGGTGTCCTCAGGACCCCACTGACTATGACTCAGGAACACTTGGGGCCGCGTCTGCACTCACAGGAGCCCGGCTTCCTCAGGACCCCCTAGAGGACTCTGGAGGCGCCGTTGGGGGCCACGTCCACATCAGAAGGGACTCCTCAGAACCACAGGGTAAGTGAATGGGTAGAATGAATGGTAGGGTCAGGGGAGGGGAGACAGTTGGTGGTTAGGCTTAGGTTAGATGTTAGGGGTTAGTGTTTATGCTTATGGTTACGGATTAGAGGTTAGGGTGAGGGATAATTGTAAGGGTCAGTGGTTAGGAGTTAGGATGGGGGTTAGGGATTAGGCATAGGGTTTAGGGTTAGGGACAGGGTTTAGAGTTAGGATTAGGGTTTAGGCTTTAGGGATTAGGGCAGGAGGTTAGGAGTTGGGGTTAGGGTTATGGTTAGAGTTAGGGTTGGGCTTAGGTTTGCAGTTAGGGTTAGGGGTTAGGGTGTGAGTTAGGGTTGGGGTTAGGGTTAGGGGTTAGGGTTAAAGTTAGGGCTAGGTTTAGGGTTAGGGCAAGGGTTCGGATTAGGATAGGGGTTTGGGGTAGTGTTAGGGTTAGTGTTTAGTTCGGGGTTATGGTTGGGTTTAGGTCAGGGTCAGGGTCAGGGTACGGTTTTGGAAAAGGGTAAGAGATAGGTTTAGGGAGTGGCTTAGGAGTTAGTTTTAGGGTACGGGTTAGGGTACAGTTTGGGGTATGAGATAGCATTAGTATTAGATGGTTAGGGTTAGGGTAAAGATTAGGAATCTGATTAGGAATAGCATTTGAGTACATTAAGTTAAGGTTAGGGTTAGGAGTTAGGGTGAGGGTTGGCAGGAAGATTCAGTGAATGTGTTTCAGTCTTGGGGTTTGTGATTGGTTTTTGATTAGTGATAGGTCTTGTTCAAGGGTTAGGTTAACATTAGGCTTAAGCGTAGGGTTAGGGTTATGTCTGTGTATGGTTAGAGTTTGGGTCTTGGCATGTGCCTGCACTGGGACTCGTAGTATCTTGGGCAGTTTAGTTTTATGCACTCTATTGAGGTTTTGGGTTCAAAGATAGCCTGACTCCACCAAGTCAGTGGCCTCCCCAGAGCATCAAAATCCAGGCTTCTGCTGGGGTCAGAAAAGACATGGCAGGCTTCTCCTGAGCTGAGCTAAGGAGGGGACTTGTGGCTCTAAATACTCTTTATGTGGATTTTCAGTTGCCTTTCGATTTTATCTCTTGTGCGCACATATTTCATCAATACTACCAATTATTATTTTAGAGTTTTACTTGTAATCCTGTTTGTAAACACAGTATGATATAGTTTCAGGTCTACCACATAGTGATTCAACCCTTGGATACAACGCCTGGTACTGGTCACAGGTGCCCTCCACTATCCCCATCCCCTGATTCCCCATCCCCCTCACCTTCCTCTGGTATTTATTAGTTTATTCTCTGTGGTTAAGAGTGTGTTTCTTGGTTTGCTTCTCTCATCCACCCCCTCCGCCCCTTTGTTTGGTTTCTTAAAATTCACATGTGAATGCAATTGTATGGTATTTGGTAACTGTCTTTCTCTGACTGAATGAGTTCATTTAGCAGAAGTCCTTTCCACTTCTCCCACGTCATTGTAAATGGCTTCATTTCATCCCTTCTGATGACCGAGTGATGTCGTAGTGTGTATATTTACCACATCGTCTCTGCCCATTCATCTGTCGATGGACATCTGGGCTGTATGCACAGTTTGGCTGTTGTTGATAACGCTGCTACAAACAGTGGGCTGCGTGTCCCTCTTCGAATCTACTAAACTACTTTTGTATCCTCGGGGTAAATACCTAGCTGTGCAATTTTGGAATCGTAGGGTAGCTCTATTTTTAACTTCTTGAGGACCCTCCACACTGTTTTCCACAGTGGCTGCACCTGTTCACATGCCCACCAGGAGTGTAAGGGGGCTCCCCCTTCTCCATAGCCTCACCAACACCTGTTGTTTCTTGTGTTGTTGATTTTAGCCATTCTGACGGCTGTCAGGTGACATCTCATTGTGGTTTTGGTTTGCATTTCCCTGATGATGGGTGACGCTGAGTGTCTTTCCGTGTGTATGGCGGCCATCTGGATGCCCTGTCAAAGACAAAGTCCATTCATGTCTTCTGCCCATCTGCAGTTGGATAATTTGTCTTTAGGTTGCTGAGATTTATATTTGCTTTATATATTTTGGATACTAACTCTTTATTGGATGTGTTGTTTACAAATATCTCCTCTCATTTTGTATGTTGCCTTTTAGCTGTGGTTGTTTCCTTCACTTTGCGGATGCTTTTCAATTTGATGAAGTCCCAATAGTATTTTTGCTTTTGTTTCCCTCGCCTCAGAGGCATATCTAGAAAGAAGATCCAATGGCCAATGTCAAAGACATTGCTGCTTATCTTTTCTTCTTTTTCTTCTTTTCTAAATGTGAGAAAAGGTCTCACATTGTCAGCGAGTGGTCTGTGCGGGGTCTGGGGATGGGCCATGGGGCTGATTGTCAGATGCGCATGTGCCTGGGAGATGCACCTGTGGAGTCAGAGGCGGCGTGGGCATCAGCGCCTCTGGCCTCCAGCGGGCGGCGCTGTGCTGCTATCTGATACTCAGCGCTGGAGGGCGTGATGCGGGTTGGTCCTCTGGCTCTGGGGCTGAGCATCCCGCCCCCCAGTCAGCAGGGGCTTTCCTTTTCTCTGTGAGAAAAGGTCTCACATTTAGGTCTTTAATCTATTTTGAATTTATTTTTTATATACATGGTGTAAGAAAGTGGTCCAGTTTCATTCTTCTGCATGTGGCTGCCCGGTTTTCCCAACACAATTTGTTATTATCCTGGGGTCAGGATTAGGGTTTGTTGAAGAGACTGTCTTTTTGCCATTGGATATTCTTTCCTGCTTTGTTGAAGATTAAGCGATCATAGAGTTATAGGTTTGTATCTTGTTTCGGCTTTCCATTCTGTTCTATTGATCTAAGCATCTCCTGTTGGGAGATTTTTGATTGCTAATTCAATTTCTTTGCTGGTTATCTGTCTGTTCAAGTTTCTTATTTCTTCCTTTTCCATTTTTGCTATGTTATATATTTCTAGGAAGGAATTGATCTATTTCTTCCAGGTTGTAGGTTGCTGGCATATAATTTTTCATAATGTTCTCTTATAATCATGTGTATTTCTCTAGTGTTAGTTCTTTTTTTTCTAGTATTGGTTGTTATTTCTCTTTTCTCATTTGTGATTTTATTTGGGTCCTTTCTCATCTTTTTATCTTTTTTCTTTTGTAAAGATTTTATTTATGTATTCATGAGAGACACAGAGAGGCAGAGGTATAGGCAGAGGGAAAATGAGGCTCCATTCAGGGAGCCTGATGTGGGACTTGATCCCCCGGGACCCCGGGATCATGACCCGAGCCAAAGCAGATGCTCAACCCCTGAGCCACCCAGGCATCCCGGATCATGTTTTTCAAGCCACTGTGATACCCTATATCTTTTGATTGGAGCATTTAGTCTATCAGCATTCAGAGTGATTACTGAAAGATATAAACTTAGTGCCTTTGTGTTACCAGTAGAGTTGGTGTTTTTGGTGACGTTCTCTGGTCCTTTCTAGTCTTTGTTGCTTTTGGTCTCTTTTTTTCCCCCACTAGAAGAGTCCCTCTTAAAATTCCTTACTGGACTGGTTTAGTGGTCATGAACTTTTTTATTTTTTGCCTGTCTGGGAAAGTCTTTATCTCTCCTTCTATGCTGAATGACAGCCTTGCTGAAGAAAGAATTCTTACAAATTGAACTCCAATTTAAAAAAAAATTAAAAACAATAAATTTTTGCTATTACGATTGAGGAAAATGGCATTTTTTGTTCAGAAATTTTTAATTTCTTCCTTGTGAGATTAAATAAGTTTTGATGATTATTCTTAAAAAACCAGAAGAAAGATTCTTGGCTGCATACTTTTCCCATTCAGCATATTGAATATTTCCTTCCAACTTCCTTCTGGCTTGCCAAGTTTGTGAACAGATCTGCTGCAAACTGATTCATCCTCCCTTGTAGGTAAGGACTACCCCCCCCCAAAGCCCCACCTCCACTGCTTTCAGGATTCTTTTCTTGTCTGTGTATTTTGTGACTTTGACTCGGATGTGCCTGGGTGATGGTCAGCTTCTGTTGAATTTATTGGGAGTTCTCTGTCTCTCGATTTCAGTGTCTGTGTCCTTCCTCAGGTTATAGAAGTTTACATAATTCGTTCAAATAAAACTTCTGCGCCCTTTTCTTCTGAGTCTCCGATGATATGAATGTTATTGTTTTAATAAGTGGCTGAGTTCCCTCAGTCTCCCTCTGTGGTCCATAACCTTTCTTGGGACTGCATCTCAGTTATAGCATTTTTAACGTTGGCCTGACTAGATTTTAGTTCTTTTATTTCTACGGTAAGGGATTCTCTAGTTTTCTTCTGTGCTCTTTTTCCAGCCCAGCTGCTATCTTTATAATCATTGTTTTTAACTCTAGTTAGACATCCTATATGCGTATTGATGCACTTCCTGGCTCTGAGTACTACCTCATGTTATTTTATGGAGGTGAATTTCTCCATCTCATTATTTTTTCCAGAAAAGAAAGAAGGAAGAAAAAGAAAAACCAAGAAATCCAATAACAACTGCCCTCCCCCCCCCCCCAAAGAAACAGCAGATTATTTTGGCCTGCTAGTTAAAAGGTAATGTAAATTTCAGCTCTTCTTCTCAGGGGCCTTAAGTATTTCTGGGGAAGCCGGGTGTTGGGCTCCGTTTCAGTGAGACGTTTCCGAAGCTAACAGGCCTCAGCTGGAGCCTGGAAGGAGGCAGGTGCGGCCTCGGTGCAGGCAGGCCGCCTCCTGCAAGGCCTCCTGCAGCGCCTGAGCGTCCCACAGGGGGCGCCTGAGCCCAGGTCCCGCACAGGGAGCCCGCATGCGCAGTAGGTCTCATCCGCCTGCACAAACAGGAGCCCGCCTGTGCTGGGGAGGCCTGAGGACGATGTGGGGACGCGTCCACGCTGATGAGCTGCAGCCTCCTCAGGACCCGCGGGGAGTCTTCAGGGGGATATTGGGCGGAAATCACGCTGACAGGAACCGTGGTCTCCTTAGGACCCGCGGTGAGGCTTCAGGAAGATGTGGGCCAACATCCACGCAGACAGGAGCCCCTGGGCCACCTCAGGAACCGCGGGGAGGCTTCAGGAAGATGTGGTGCCACATCCACTCTGGCAGGAGCTCCCAGGCCCCTCAGATAAAAGTTGAGGCTTCTGGAACCTGGGGGCCGCATCCACGGTGACAGGACCCCCGGCTTCCTCAGAACACAGGGTGACGTTTTGGGAGGACGTGGGGCCACATCCACACAACCAGATGCTGACTTCCTCAGGACCCCCGGTGTAGACTTCAGGAAAATGGGGATGCGTCCATGCAGACAGAAGACCCCCAGCCTTGTCAGGGCCTGCGGTGAGGCCTAAGAAAGATGTGGGTGCTGCATCCACACTGACAGGAGTCTCCGACCTCCTCAGGACCCACTGTGAAGGTTTGGGAAGATTTGGGGCCACGTCCATGCCGACAGGAGCCCCCAGCCTCCTCAGGTCTTATGGTGAGGCTTGAGGAAAATGTGGGGCCACGTCAACACTGACAGGACCCCCGTCCTCCTCAGGACCTGCACTTTGGCTTTGGGACATATGGGGCTGCGTCTATGCTGAAAGGAGCCTACAGCCTCCTCAGGACCCATGGTGTGGTTCCGGGGGGCCGTGGGGCCATGTCCTGGCTGACAGGAGCCTCCGGCCTCCTGAGGACCTGCTGTGAGGCTTCCAGAGGATGTGAGACCTAGTCCACAGTGACAGGAGACCCAGCGTCCTCAGGACCCCGCTGACTATGACTCAGGAACACGTGAGGCCGCGTCTGCACTCACAGGAGCCCGGCTTCCTCAGGACCCCCTAGAGGACTCTGGAGGCGCCGTTGGGGGCCACGTCCACATCAGAAGGGGCTCCTCAGAACCACAGGGTAAGTGAATGGGTAGAATGAATGGTAGGGTCAGGGGAGGGGAGACAGTTGGTGGTTAGGCTTAGGTTAGATGTTAGGGGTTAGTGTTTATGCCTATGGTTACGGATTAGAGGTTAGGGTGAGGGATAATTGTAAGGGTCAGTGGTTAGGAGTTAGGATGGGGGTTAGCGATTAGGCATAGGGGTTAGGGTTAGGGACAAGGTTTAGAGTTAGGGTTAGGGTTTAGGCTTTAGGGATTAGGGCAGGAGGTTAGGAGTTAGGGTTAGGGTTATGCTTAGAGTTAGGGTTGGGCTTAGGTTTGCAGTTAGGGTTAGGGGTTAGGGTGTGAGTTAGGGTTGGGGTTAGGGTTAGGGTTAAAGTTAGGGCTAGGTTTAGGGTTAGGGCAAGGGTTCGGATTAGGATAGGGGTTTGGGGTAGTGTTAGGGTTAGTGTTTGGTTAGGGGTTATGGTTGGGGTTAGGTCAGAGTCAGGGTCAGGGTACGGTTTTGGAAAAGGGTAAGAGATAGGGTTAGGGAGTTGGGTTTTTTTTATGTATGTACCTTATATATTTCTTATTTTTACTTTCATGGTACTTTAATTGTGTTTCCTATTTTGGGATTTAGAGTCTTTTAACAAGCAGGTGAAATAATCTGGTGGGGTTTTTTTGGGAGGGCAGTTGTTATTGTTTTCTTGGTTTTTCTTTTTCTTCCTTCTTTTCTGGAAAAAATAATGAGATAAAAAATTAAAAGAAAGCAATTAATAAAAAAGAATCAAAGTAAATAAATGAAAATAAAGCCCAAAGTACAAAGGAAGCTAGACCCTACTTTCCAGGCAGAGCTGAAGCTCTGCAGCCTCCGTGGTCTGGCGACTTGGTGTCAGCGAGTGGTCTGTGCTGGGTCTGGGGTTGGGCCATGGGGCTGATTGTCAGATGCGCATGTGCCTGGGAGATGCACCTGTGGAGTCAGAGGCGGCGTGGGCGTCAGCGCCTCTGGCCTCCAGCGGGCGGCGCTGTGCTGCTATCTGATACTCAGCGCTGGAGGGCGTGATGCGGGTTGGTCCTCTGGCTCTGGTGCTGAGCATCCCGCCCCCCAGTCAGCAGGGGCTTCCACAGAAGAGCCCCCAAGCCCCCGGGTCTCCGCCGCTTCTCTCAGAACCCTGCCTTCACTCTGCCTGCGTCCGAGCTTCTTTTGGTTTTGTTTTTTATCTCAGACTGTTGTGCCCAAGATTGTGAATCCAAGAAACCACCCAGAAGCCGACACTGATGCAAACACAGGAGGGTTTATTTACAAGCTCGAGCTTGTGTCCAAGTATTCCCGACACAGTGGAGCAGAGACTTGGACCCCGAGGTTGGTTTTAGCTTAGTTTTAAGGGCTGGTCTGGGGGACCTCCAGAAGGGCTTGAGCAATTCCTCAAGTTCTGTTTACATTTTGCAATGGGGCCTTCAAGGGCATTGAGCTCTTTTCTCATTCTAATAAGGGCTTCCTGCCCTTGGCCTGGGCTCAGTTCTTATGCTAATGTGGGGCTCTCTAGGACATTAAGCTGTAAATTTTTGTTTTTTTTGCTGTGACTGAAGTAATGTAAATTTCAGCTCTTCTTCCCAGGGGCCTGGGATGACTGGACTTGTGGTACTTAAAGTGGAATGGCCTTAATTTTCTCGGCCTCTGGGCGTCCCATCCCATCCTATGTAGCTCCTTCCTCCTTCCCCAGAGCTCCTAAGAGAGCAATTGCAAATGACCTCAGCTTGGCAGCATGTGTTGGGGAACAGGCCCAGGGATTTGGGATCAGGAAGACCTGGATTGTGGGCTTCCCAGCTGTTCAGCGGGATTGGATGCTGCAGACTCTTATTCCCTAAGGCTATCTTGACCACTGACTTTGTACATAGAAAAGCTCTCCTTTGTCTTTAAAAGATGAAGAGCGAGTCAAAGCGTTTTTTTCTCTGCCCATCTGATTGCTCAGATTCCAATCTGAGACCTATTTCCTGTTAATCAGGATAATTTACTATCCGTGGTACTATGGTTAAAATATTCTGACACAAGTAATTCAGAGGGATGAGGGTTTCTCATCTCTTTCTTCAGAGCTCAGTCACTCATCAGGAAATGCATCTTTATGGATTTGGAAAGAACCCAGAGACATTATTACCAATGGTCATATTATTATGTGAAGGATTCTTCCCTGAGATTCCAAGAAGGCAATTTTTCCTCGGGCTTGAGGAGGCCTCTTGGAGTGAGGTTAGAATCAGAAATTGTGTGTTTGGGTTTCAGATAATGGAACTGGTTAGCTAAGTAAACACGGACAGGCACTTAGGTTCTTTTTGAATTTCAATTGCCTTAAAAGCTATAGAATAATTTCTGAACACCTCATTGGACTGTTGTAGGATTTCTTTATTGCTAATATAAGTTAACATTCATATGGCACATATTATGTGCCAAGAATTGTGTCATGCTTCACATAAAAGAACTCCTGGGATCCTCCAACAACCATATGGGCAGGTACTGTTATCTTGATGGGCCAACTAAAGGATAGGAAGAAAACATCTTGTCCAAGGTCAAACAGCTAGTTAAGTGGATTCGAACTCAGGAAGCCTGACTCCAGGCTGTTATGGCCACCAGAAAATGTTTATTAAGTACTTCCTAACGTCCTAGGTAATGTACAAATAAAGTCCAACTCTTTAGTCATTAGAGCTCTATGGCACAGGCATTATTACTGTCACAGTTTTGCAGAGAAAGAAGAAGGTTCAGAGCCTAAGCTCAAGGGACTTGCCCAGAGCCCTACAATTCAGAGGCAGAAACCTTCCTTTTCCTCATAATATTCTCCTTCCACCACTTACCTTCTCCTTTCTCTATGTCTTAAAATAAATGTTGCTTCTTCTGGTTATCTTCTCTGAGGCCCCAGTTAGACTAAGCCTTCTTATATATGTACTTGTAGTAAGCTGTATATTTACCTTTGTATTGGCTACTATAATCTTGTCTAGTTGTCTTTCTGTCACTTTTTGGTTAGTATCCGTCTCTCCCACCAGCATGGCCTGGAGGGAGATAGGCACTGCATCTGTGTCTGGTTAACTTGGTATTCCTAGCACCGTGCACATAGTAGGTATGCACCATATACTTAATAAATTACTGGATCCCTAACCTCCTTGAGTTGATGTTGATAAACATTAGAACATGAAATGGACCAAGATAAGAATGAAATTGCTGAATGAAATGATAAAAAGCAATTTTATCCATTCACTCATTCAGTATTTTATCAGGGGCCTACTGTGTGCCATATCTGAGTGAAGGAAAACGATACATGATTCCATTAGGGTATTATAATAGCAACTTAAAAATTGGCCTTCTAAGGCATTTGCTATAGTTGAAAGCTCTAACTAAAAGGCTCAGTGATTAGGAAGGAACTGAATAAAATCAAAATAAAGTATTATCTGGGCAGGAATTTCCCAGTAAATCTGGTTTAATAAAAATTTCACACGAATCATTTTTTAACTGACACTGAAGCACTGTGAACTCTTTGGAAGACAAATGTCAAGGAAATAAATGTTAGGCATTGCTAATTTTAAATGCACTTGCAATATGGCGTCTAATATAAAAGAAGTATTTTTATCTGATTTTTGCTATTTATTATCCTTTCCTGCTTTTCAGGTTGAGGAGGCATTATACGTGTTTCTAAGTGTTTTTCTTTCCTTCTGATATAAAATTCTTACTTTGTTCCCATCGAAGGCACTGTTTAAGAATAAGGCAAAAATTAATTAAACTATTCTTAAAGTGTCTTCACACTTGGAGCCTGATTCATTTAAGTCAATTTTCAAAATAAATCTTATTTATTAGAAAAAAAACCCAAAGATTTACAGGGAAATTGAGAAGACAGTACAGAGAATTCTCATGCACTCGCACTCGATGTCTCCAATTATCGATATCTTATATTAGTACGGTACAAATATTAGCTAATGAATCAATATTAAAATATTTGCATTAACCAAAGACCATACATACTTTATTCAGATTTCCTTAGTTTTTGCTAAGTTCCCATCCCTCACATCACATTACACTTGTCCTCATGTTTTCTTAGGCTCCTCTGGATTGTGACAGTTTTTCAGCCTTTCCTTGTTGTTGTTGAACACCTTGAGAAGTAGGGTATTTTGTAAAATCTCCCTCAGTTGGGACATGTCTGTCGTTTATCTCATGATTGAACTGTGATTGTGGATTATATACAGAGATATAGTGCCATCTTTATTATATCATATAAAGGATAGATACTATCAACATGATTTATCAGTCTTGGTATCGATCTGATCATCTTGCTGAGGTAGTGTTTGTCAGCTTTCTCCATAGTAAAGTGATTATTATTATTATTATTATTATTATTATTTATTTTAACTTTTTCATAACATATTTTGTAGAAGGAAGTTACTATGTGTATTCCACACATAAGAGTGGATGAGCTATGCTCATCCACTTGAGGGTGGAATGTCTGCACAAATTGTTTGAAATTCTTCTACATGGGAGATTTCTCTTTCTTCTGTGTTTGTTTGTTTGTTTCTTTTTCACAGATGTTATTTATTTATTTGAGAGAGAGAGGAGAGAAAAAGCATGAGTGAGAGGGGCAGAGGGAGAGGGAGGAGCAGGTTCCCTGCTGAACAAGGAGCCTTTCTTGGGACCTGGATCATGATCTGAGCCTAAGGCAGAAGCTTAACTGACTGAGCCACCCAGGTGGCCCTCTTTCTTTCTTTTACAATTTTTAATATTAGTATAGATTCATGGATATTTATTTTATGCTTTGGGTTATAATCCAACACTACTTATTTTGTTGCTTATATTGTCTCCTCTCTGGCCACAGGAGCTCTTTCAGTTGACACCTGTGTGCCTTTAACATATTTACATGAGTATGGAGTCTCTTGTCTGTTCCTAAATTTTTGAAAGACAAACTTTATGTAAATATCATTTTTGACTGGCACTTTGTTTCTGTCCCCATCCCTATCTTTGCCTCCTTCCCTCTCTCTTCACTGTTTCATTTCTTTATTTATTATGATCTGAAAATAGGAAAGGACATGGGATTTCAAATTTTGCTATTTTAAGGTAAATCACTTCTCCTTGGTGCCTCGCCAGTGGTTCTCAAATGTTAGTGTGCAAGAGAATAACCTGGAGAGCTTGTTAATATGGCCAGCCAACATTTTAATTTTTTTTAGGTTAAAGGAAGGGGCAGGTTAGGATTCTACATGTTAACCGGTACCCTCAGAAAATAATAATGGAGTTCTTTGAGGGCTTTGCTTTGCTTTGAAAAGCAGTGAGCATGAGGGCAGATGGCTGTTCTGACACACATATTTATTATTTCTAGTGGCTTGGACCCATATACCCACCGCTTGTGATAGAAAGGGATATAGATTTGGGGATTTTCTATCGCCATAGGAGAGAACCCTAAAATACTCAGGATCTATGCTCAGAGTTAGTTTTATAGTTTAGCATTTGAGTATATATAAGATCCCCCGTCTTTTTGTGCTCAGTATAGAGTGTTTAGGACCCCACAGCAGCATTTCAGGTCTGAGAGGGAACTGAGGGATCATCAGCTCTGGTCCTCTCCTCTGAAGCACAGGAAAGAAACTGAGAGTTCTGGAGGATTGGATTGTCCAAGTTCACACGCTTATTGGTGGTAGAGCTAGGTCTGAAGAAGGTCTTCCTAGAGATTGTTGCATCAAGACAGACACCATTGAACATAACTAGTTTATTTATTTATTTTTTTTAAATTTTTATTTATTTATGATAGTCACAGAGAGAGAGAGAGAGAGGCAGAGACACAGGCAGAGGGAGAAGCAGGCTCCATGCACCGGGAGCCCGACGTGGGATTCGATCCCGGGTCTCCAGGATCGCGCCCTGGGCCAAAGGCAGGCGCCAAACCGCTGCGCCACCCAGGGATCCCGAACATAACTAGTTTAGATAGGCATTTGTGAAATAGACAATTTTGGGTTACTCTTTCTGCTTTTATACTTTCATATATAAAGGTACGACTGCATCTAGGTTTCAGGATTACCCCTTCTGTTAGTTATAAGAGTAGATGATGTAAATATCAGTGTTTGCCATTTGAAATTCTCTGTTTAACTATTTTTAAATTGAGTTTTAAAAATATTAAACCTGGCACTTAGTTCTCGGCTTGGACAAACTTAATCTGAGTAAGGTTGGCTTCTCTGAAAATTTAGGCAATTAGATATAGAAGCATGAAGACTTGGAAAGTGAAAGGGTAGGCAAGGTCTCACGGCTGAGGTTTTTTTCGGGGAATACCTTTGTTTAATTCATCAGGCAGTATTCTGATGGCGCACATGGAGACCTAATTCGAATCCCTTTTAGGGTGCTTCATGAAATGTAACTATCTGGCAGAAGAAAGACTACTTTGGTTGAATGTTTTATTGAGCTAAAGTGACTCTAATTCTAGATGAGCCTGAAGCTGTGACATTAACGTGTTGTGGTCGTTTAAAGAACTCTGGACCAGAATCGAGTCTTGGCTTTGCGCCTTGCCACCCGTGTGACCCTGAGCAGTGTGCATTACTTCTCGTGTCTTCTCGGTTTCCTTATCTGTTAGTTGAGGGGATCGGTCTCCATACCGTTCATTAACTCTTTGCTTTAATGACAATCACAGATTTGTCATTATTGGACCATCACTAATAAATGTCACAAAAAGTGAATTAATTTCTCTTTCTCCCTCTCCCTCGTTTTTTGCATTTTTCCATTCTGGAACTTTGATTTGCTTCTCAGAATACCTAATTATTTGAACTGGGAAGGAGTTTCAGGTCATTTTCCATTCACATTCGTAACTTTTTATGATCTAATGAAGGTCATTTCATAAATGAATTGCTGAGGACGGCTGAGCCGTCCAGTACCTTTTTTAAATTTAAATTTAAATTTAAAAAAAAAATTTAATTTAAATTCAATTTGTCAACATGTAGTATAATACCCAGTGTTCATCACATCACTTGCCCTCCTTAATGTCCGTCCCCCAGTTACACTATCCTCCCACCCACCTCCCCTTCCGCAATCCTTTGTTTCCCTGAGTTAGGAGTCTCGTAGTTTATCTTCTGTGAGACCCAGGAAATTTAACAAAAATCCCCTACCCCTGGACAAGCAGAGCAGTACTGATTCCATTTTGTGCTACACCTGCCACCTGCTGTATGACCCCCACATAATCTGCTTATTGCTTAAGGCACTGCCCCACCCTAGGCAAGCCGCTGGGCACACCCTAATCGGAAATCAGCTCATAACCATGTAACCCTGCTTTGTGCCCACCAAAACTGTGCGCCAATTCTGAGCAAAGTAATAGGCCAGCTCAAATGGATACTATAGGGTAAGATGTAATTCAATCGGCCACTTGTGTGTGGACCAACATGACTGTGCAACTTTCTGCGTATCCCATGGGCCACTGGCCCCTATAAAGCTGCTACGCCTCTTAGTCTCGGGGTCCAAGTCCCTGCTCCGCTGTGTCGGGTACACTTGGACTCAAGCTCGAGCTTGTAAATAAACCCTCGTGTGTTTGCATTGGTGTCGGCTCCTCGGTGGTTTCTCGGATTAGCAATCTTGGGGACAACACTGCCTCTCTCAATTTTCTCCACTCAGTTTCCCTCCCCTCCCTTATGATCCTCTTCACTGTTTCTTACATTCGACATAAGAGTGAAACCGTATGATAATTCTTTCTCCACGTGGCTTATTTTATTCAGCATAATACCCTCCAGTTCCATGTCCATGAAAATGGTAGGTATTCATCCTTGCAGATGGCTAAATAATAATACATTGTATATATAGACCACATCTTCTTTTTTTTAAATTTTTTAAAAATTTTTAAAAATTTTTATTTATGATAGTCACACACACCCACAGAGAGAGAGGCAGAGACATAGGCAGAGGGAGAAGCAGGCTCCATGCACCGGGAGCCCGATGTGGGATTCGATCCCGGGTCTCCAGGATCCTGCCCTGGGCCAAAGGCAGGCGCCAAATCGCTGCGCCACCCAGGGATCCCCAGACCACATCTTCTTTATCCATTCATCTGTTGCAGGACATCAAGGCTCCTTCCACAGTTTGGCTATTAACATTGCCGTTGTGAACATTGGGGTGCAAGTGTCCAGTCATTGTACTACATCTGTGTCTTTGGGGTAAATACCCAGCAGTGCAATTGATGGGTTGTAGTATAGCTCCATTTCCAGCTTTTTGAGGAACCTCCACACTGTTTTCCAGAGTGGCTGCACCAGTTCACATTCCCACCAACAATGCAAGAGTGTTCCACTTTCTCCACATCCTCTCCCACATTTGTTGTTTCCCGTCTTGTTAATTTCCCCCATTCTCACTGGTGTGAGGTGGTATCTCATTGTGGTTTTGATTTCTATCTCCCTGATGAAAAGTGACGTGGAGCAGTTTTTCATGTGCTTGCTTGCTCGCTCTGTGTAGGTCTTCTTTGGAGAAACGGCTGGCACCTTTAAGTTGGAGAAGAGATGGCATCTCAAGGGGTGTTATTTCCTGTCATGGCCACATACCAGAAGGCTCTTGAGTATGTGTGTGTGTGCGTTTGCCTGTGCCTGTGAGGAAAGGTCGTTGGATAGAATTTGAAAGCAGATCCTCTGCATATTTATAGGTCTATATCTATTTCTCTCTCTTTCTGCACACATCTATTTCTAACCATTTTGTCTCTATCTCTATAGGGAGATCTATATATGGACGTATAGAGATTAGATATAGAAATATTTATTTTGCATATTTAAATATAAATCTATAGTTCTGTTTATAGATAATAATTATTATATTATCAGTAATACATGGAATAATAAATATATTAAGTGGAAACATAGATTTATGTTTATATGTTTGTTTATATAAACATCTATTCATGTTCCTGGGATCGATCTATCAGTAGATCTATCACTCTATCATCTACCTAGCTAGCTAGCTATATATCCCAGGAAGAGAAAAACCCAGATCGATCAGACGGGAATGTCCCCCTCCGGAATGTGTCATGCAAGAAGATAGGCAAAAATCTTCTGTACTTTCCTGATGTGCCGATGCAATTAACTCAGAGATGTACCTGTGATGTACTGTGGGCCAGGCGCCAGTGGTCAAGAGAGAATCCTTGAGACATTTTCCATGCAAGAAGGTGTTTTTATTAAAGTATGGGGACAGGACCCCTGGGCCTGAAGAGCTTCATCAGAATCATGAGGAGCCTTGGTTATAAACTTTAAAGTTGCCGTGTGGGGTGGGGACTCTAGAGATAAAAGAAGTTTCCAAAAGGATTTTCACACGTGAAAGATTTACAGGATCCTGGAGGTCTGGCTATCAGCAAACAAATGTTGCCTTTGGCCTCTAGCAAAGCATTAACATTCAGGCAGCTGTGAATTCTTTGAAGAATGTCCCACTCTGTGGGTTTCAAGTATTTGTTTATGGACTGCAAGTTTGTTAGGAAATGTAATGGTAGGGATGCCTGGGTGGCTCAGTGGTTGAGCATCTGCCTTTGGCTCAGGGCATGATCCTGGGGTCCTAGGATGGGGTCCCACATTGGGCTACCTGCAGGGAGCCTGCTTCTCCCTTTGTCTCTGTCTCTGCCCCTCTTTCTTTCTCTCTCTCTCTCTCTCTCTCTCTGTATGTCTCTCATGAGTAAATAAACAAAATCTTTTTTTAAAAAAAGCAGATGTAATTTTAATCTATATTTCTTTGGCCTTAGTTCCCCCTATCACCTGGGTCTTCTCTCCCTCCCTGCATCTCTTGGTTCGTTGGCCTTTGGTGGTGAAGAATCCAAAGGATATGAGGCAGGAGGAGAGTGAGATGGGATTAAGCCAATGAAGTAATTTCCCAGGGAGCTTGGGTAAGAGAAGTGCAGCAGGCGGAATGAAGTGAGAAAGTCAGGTTCTTGTCTCACAGAGTCGAAGAATGAATCTGGTGGACAAAGAAGAGTAAGTAAAGCGACAGGAGTTTATTAAGCAAGGATACCGAGAAAGCTCTCAGGAGTGGGAGGGGCCCAGGCTGGGTTGCCCACATGGGCCTCCACTGACCGTTTTTCATTTAGAACTGATCAGGGAGCTTGTGGCCTTCTCATTCTTGGGATGTCTTGGTTTGAGTAAGGACTAGTGATAACATCTTCTTTAATGGTTTACTTCTTTTTAGAGTCTGGTTATTCTTTGTTGGGCACAGAGGACTGTCCTAAAAAAGACCCTCTCTACCCATACCTGGGACAGGGTGGTCTCGTTTGATTCTTTATTTCTGGTTTCCTTACATCTCAGCATCCTTAGGATATTTGTGAGCCTGAATCTGTAGCCCCCTACCTATTTCTCCCTACCTAGACTCTCCTGTCCCTCAGTCAAGAACAGGAGAGATGTGGCTCTGAGAAAAGGTGCACTAAGAAACATTGTCACAGTTTCAATGTACCCTCCGCACGATTTGTGAGACCCAATTACTTCCAAACTCCTTTTTCCTCCTTTTTGTTTTGGATGGCAATGCTGCTCTGTGACTGACCTACACGATCAATGACTCGGTAACAGTTCAACTCTGTGGAGAGAACCCAAGGGTCCGCTGGGGAAGTATGAAGGAGAACTGTGGACTTGCTTGTTTTGCCCTCAGAAATCAGCGTTAAGACTACAGGTAGTCCTCTGGGACATAGATTGAAACCTGGTGGGGACGGAGCCTGTCTCTGTACCATATAGAAGGCCAAATAGACTTCTTTTGGAAACGGATGGGTGTTGAATAAATAGGAGAATCTCTGTATGCTGGGTCTGTTTCAGGTCACTGATTCATACTTAGGGAACTGGTTCTCTGAAGAAGTCCTGGGAAAATGTATCCTAAGTTATTTGAAAAGGAGTAGTAAGATAGATAAGGAGTTCAGAATTGAGAAAAATATTAAAATCATGTGAGGAAAGTAGAGGTGTTGATCCCGGAAGTGGGTTTCTTGCAATTTACTCACTTATAGCTCGTATATTCTGAACAGAAAAAAGAAAGGGAAGGAACCGCATGTGCTCGAGGTCATCAATTTCATCTATGAAAAGGAAATAATACCGCCTGTCGCGCAACACTGTCGTGAGGACTAGAAGTGATGGCTGTTGATGTAAAGACTTGCTAGGTCCAGTCACCATAAAATGTAAAAACAACACACTTTATTAATATAGCAAATACCAATATAGCTGCAATATACATTTTCTTATTTATTATTTATTTATTTATTTATTTATTTATTTATTTATTTATTTTTTGAGAGAGCGAGACAGATGGAGAGAGAGGCAGAGACAGAGACAGAGGGCGAAGCAGGCTCCATGCAGGGAGCCTGACGTGGGACTCCATCCTGCATCTCCAGCATCCCACACTGGGCTGAAGGCAGCGTTAAATCGCTGGGCCACCGGGGCTGCCCTGCAATATACTTGTTAAAAATATATTTTATTTATTTATTCATGAGAGGGAGAGAGAGAGAGAGCGAGAGAGAGAGAGAGAGAGAGAGAGAGAGGCAGAGAGACAGAGACACAGGCAGAGGGAGAGGCAGGCTCCATGCAGGGAGCCCGAAGTGGGACTCCATCCTGGGTCTCCAGGATCACGCCCTGGGAAGAAGGCAGTGCTAAACGGCTGAGCCACCCAGGCTGCCCATTTTCAATTCTTCTTAAAACACACAATTTGACTTCTTTCTAGCAAAGTTTTATGCGAGTTGGTGTACTTATCAATTAAAAGCTGTAGGGTATGGATCCCAGACTGCCCCTAAGGTGCATGTTCAGAGCCCTCCAGGTGCAGCCTGGAAACCACCGAGCTTGTCTGAGGCCACATCCACAGCTATGGGAACCAAGTGCCAGAGGCAGTCACGATTTACTGGATCAGAAACCCAGTTCTCTCCTGAAACATCTGAGTCAGAGAATTGGTTTATCTCAGGGCAGGGTGAAAAAAGCTTACACTATCAGGATTTCTCTCATCCCGAGAAAAATGCTTAGCGTTTTTTTGTCTGTTTCTTTTTTCTCATGTTGTTTGGCTATTTCTCTTGTCCTATTGCCCTACTTCCTTTGGTAATTAGTTTTGGAAAGAAACCGCTCACATAATGAAAATGATCTAGAAACTCAGGTTAGGGATCCCTGGGTGGCGCAGCGGTTTGGCGCCTGCCTTTGGCCCAGGGCGCCATCCTGGAGACCCGGGGTCGAGTCCCACGTCGGGCTCCCGGTGCATGGAGCCTGCTTCTCCCTCTGCCTGTGTCTCTGCCTCTCTCTCTATCTCTCTGTGACTATCATAAATAAAAAAAAAAAAAAAAAAGAAACTCAGGTTAACAAAATATTCTAGCCAGTGTGGATATGTGTGATTCACAGTTGCTTGAAGCCTACAGAGTTTGTTTGCACAAATTAATACCAACTTTTAATAAACAGACTTTACTGTACACTGCTAAAAATATGTCCCTGTCAGAGGGGCAAGACAGCCGAAGAGTAGGGTCCCCAAGTCACCTGTCCCCACCAAATGACCTAGCTAACTTTCAAATCATCCTGAAAACCTATGAATTCGGCCTGAGATTTAAAGAGAGAACAGCTGGAATGCTACAGTGAGAGGAGTTCGCATTTCTATCAAGGTGGTTCCCACCTGGGCCTCACTTGGACCTGGTGACTGTGGTTCCCACCTGGGCCTCAGCCAGACCTGGTGACTCTAGTCCCCAACTGGGCCTCACCTGAGCCTAGTGACTCTGGTCCCCATCCGGGCCTCATGTGGACCTGGCGACTGTAGTCCCCACCTTGGCTTCACCTGGACCTGGTGACTGTGGTCTCCACCTTCACCTCACCTGGACCTGGTGACTCTGGTCCCCACCCAGGCCTCACCTGGACATGGTAGCTGTGGACTTCATCTGGACCTGGTGACTGTGGTCCCCACCTGGGCCTCATCGTACCTGTGACTGGGCTCCTCAGCTACCAATGACTAGGATCCAGAATGGACCCTTAGTTGCTACTGACACCAGGACCATCCCCAGGGTCTCACTTGTTCCTGGTGACTATGGTCCTTGTCTGGGCTGACCTGACTCATCCTTGGCTCTGATCGTATGGTCTCCCCTATCGTGAGTGTGTATTGTCTATGGTCCCTTCTGGGCCTCACCTGATGGTACTGGGCCACGATATTGGCCCTTTGCAAGGCCAGTAGGTTCTCTGAGTCCTCCTGCACGGTGCTGCAATCCAAACACATCCAAGAATGACGGCGCATGAATACCTTCCAAGGACACATGCATCCAGGTGCTCCCCATGGGGAGGTCCCTGTCCGTCTGACCGGAGCCAGAGACAACCCCATAGCCCTGAGGGGCACAGGCTGGGCTGGAACATCACACATGGGCCCTCACTGCCTGTCTTTTGCTCGCCCACCTACAGTCCACCTTCCCAGCCACTGTCCCAGGACACGCCATCACCCTGGGATCACAGAGCGCTCCCACCCCGGTATCAGGAGCACACGGACGGAGGACCCAGGAGGCTCTGGCGAATGCCGATCTGATGCTCTGATGCTCGGGGTGATGTCTCCCAGCCCGGGGGAGATCGAAGGTTTCTCTGAGATTCCACAAACACAACGACTGAGGGGAGAAAGCAATGGAGTGGACTTCATCAAAATTAAAACCTGATGCCAGCAAGAGTGCGACCACACTCCCCACCCTGAGGGCAAGGATGCGTGAATATCCTAAGGGGGGACCTGGGGGGAGCACCAGGCACTCCGCCCACATTCCAGTGCGTGAAGAGCAAGCCTGCTCACAGGCCAGGGGGACCCAGCAGGCCCTGACTGTCCTCCCCTCACCACATGGTGGGGGGGGGGTGTCATCCTTGTCGGGGTCCATGCATCTAGGACGAGCTGGAAAGGTCATGTATTGGGTCTCCCTGCATAGCACAGGCCTTACAGGGGAGCGGGGGTTCTGGGGAGCTGTTGGTCTCTGACTGCAGCCTCCTTCCCTGGACAGGGCCTTAGGGGGCCGCCCTCACCCCATGGGGCTGTGGAAGGGCTGCAGGAGCTGCTCACAGTCATCTCATTGGGGTCGGGGTGTTTTGGACCCCAGCCCGGGAGGCCAGCGCCCCCACCCAGACCCACAGGCCCCAGAGGAGCAGGCCCCGGGGAGCAGGCATCAGCGGCCACTCACCTGTGACCTGTCGCTGTGTGAGCGCCTCCTCTTTATGCACCAGGTACTGGGGAGAGTGGGAGAGTTGGGGTACTGGGGAGAGTGGGAGTACTGGGGAGAGTGGGGGTACTGAGGAGAGTGGGAGTACTGAGCTACTGGGGAGAGCGGGAGAGTCCGGTCGCTGTGAGCCAGATCCAGAGCACGAGTGCTTCCGAAGCTCTGCAGACGCACAGTGAGCGCCATGCAGTGGTGGAACCCGGGGGTGGCACAGTTCCACCCACAGTGGGGTCCCGCATCATGACTGTGGGCAGGCGGGGTCCAATCAGCACTTAGCCCTTCACCCTGAAGGCAGAGGGTCCGGGGGAGCGTCCTGTCCCCATGCCAGGTGGGAGGGGGATGCAGGCACCCTCCCACATCCTCAGTTCCCATCCTTGGGCCCTGCAGGCCTCCCACCATTCTAGGTAGACTGGGGGTCACAGATGTCCCCCCGACCCCCAGAGTTCACAGCATGGGGTTGCACTTAACATTCGAGGGGCTCTTGCGTGGTTCAGTCGGTTCCACGTCGACTCTTTAGTTTGGCTCAGGTCAGGATCTTGAGGTTGTGGCGTGGAGCCTCGCGTGGGGCTCGGGCTCCGTTGGGTGAGGAGTCCGCTCCAGGTTCCCCCTCTCCCTCTGCCCCTCCCTACTGCACCCTTTCTCAAGTAAATCTTCTAAAAATTAACATGAAGTCACGTGAGCATCTTTATCCCCTCTGCAGAGGTGCCTTCGTGTGTGTAACGACCGTGTAAATGCCTTTCACGGACCCACCGGGAGTCCTACCAGAAACCCCTTTTCCTTGATATTTATTGAAGTACAGTCAACACACAACGTGACAGTAGTTTCAGGGCTACAACTAGTGACTTGACAATTCTGTGCCTTATTCAGCTCCTCCCACGAGAAGCGGCGTCACCGTCTGTCCCCGTACAAAGTTGTCACAACATTACTGACTCCATTCCCTAGGCTGTACTTTCTAAATTTCTGTGACTTATTTTATTTATGATCCAGACGCTTATAGCTGTTACTATCGTTCATCTACATTGCCCATGTCCTACCCACGGCCCCTCTGTCCATCAGTCAGCAGGATCCATCACATTAACCAGAGAAAGGACTTGGGGCAGCCCCGGGTGGTTCAGCGGTTTAACGCCTGCCTTCAGCCCAGGGCGTGATCCTGGAGTCCCGGGATCGAGTCCCACATCGGGTTCCCTACACGGAGCCGCCTTCTCCCTCTGCCCGTGTCTCTGCCTTTCTC
The DNA here is from genome assembly GCF_018345385.1 of Vulpes lagopus. Lineage (NCBI taxonomy): Eukaryota > Metazoa > Chordata > Mammalia > Carnivora > Canidae > Vulpes > Vulpes lagopus. The sequence continues at coordinate 110,411 of NW_024570667.1, read as the reverse complement.
TCTCTGCCGCTCTCTCTGTATGTCTCTCAAGGATATATAAATAAAATCTTTAAAAAAAGAAAAAAGAGAGAAAGGACAAAAAGCATACGATCCTCTCAAGAGTTGCAGAAAAAGCATTTGACAAAGTACAACTTCAAAAGCCTAGTGGGTTTTGAGGAAATGTCTATCAACAGAATAAAGTTCCGCTAGGAAGGCCCGCAGCTGACATCCTCTTCAAGGGTGAAAACCTGAAATCGTCTCCCCTAAGAGCAGGAACAAGCCAAGGAGGTCCCCTCGCAGTGCTGGAAGTCCTAATGTAGTCAACAGACAGGAAACAGCAAAGGTTCCACTCCTGGAAGGGGGACGTCACACTGTCCCTATTTGTTGAAGACGCGGTGCTAGAAACAGGAAACCCGAGAGCCCCCACCAAAACCTGTTAGAACTAATGATTGAATTCAGTAAATTCATGGGACACCAACTGAACCTACAGAGCTCAGTAGCCTTGCTGCATCCTGACAATGAGCACTCAGGAACGAAATGAAGGACGTGACTCCCTTCTCAGGAGCATCACAGAGACTAAATAATGAGACTGAACGAAAGGAGCACAAGACTTGTGCACTGAGCCATACCAGGCTCTGGGAGGCCGTCCTGGGCTTGTGGGGTGGAAGCCTCCTCTTGTGAAAATGTCCACAGTTCCTGAAGCCACCCTCGGTTTCAATGTCATTCCTATCAAAATCATGGTGGTAGATCCTAGAAGTAGGAAAAAAAAAAAAAACCCTAACATCCGTCAGCCCCCACAAATGACCCCGGACAGCAAATCAGTATTGGAAAAGCAGGACAGAGTGGGGCGCAGCACTTTCCTATTTCGAACGATGTCACAGAGACACAGGATAAAGCAGTGTGGTTCTCGGCCCCCTGCTGGCTCTGTCAGTTAAGCATCGACTCCTGACCTCACCTCAGGTCCTGATCTCGGGGTCGTGAGTTCTAGCCCTGGGCTGGGCCAGGCACGAGGTGTGGCGCCTACTTAGACCCACAGGGGGTGGTTCCAGCATAAGCTGAAGGAGCAGAACAGGGAGTCCAGAAGGAAATGTGCTCTGATACAACTGATTTTGTTTAACTTAATTTAAACCCAATTAATTAATGTATAGTGTATTATACTTTCAGAGGTAGAATTCAGGGATTCACCAGTTGGAGAGAACAGCAGTGCTCGTGACATCACCTGCCGTCCTTCGTGCCCATCCCCCGTTATCCCCTCCCCCGCTCCCCTCCAGCGACCCTCAGATTGTTTCCAATGATTCAGATCTGTATTTCCTGCATCTGTTTTCATCTTATTCGTTTTTCCTTCCCTTCACAGATGTTCATCTGCTTTGCTTCTTTAATTCCACCTATGAATGACACCATAGGGTCATTGTCTTTCCCGACTGACTTATTTCACTTAACAGGATCCCTCTAGTTGTATCCGCGTCATTGCAAATGGCAAGATTTCCTTCTCTTTGATAGCAGTACCATTCCTCTCTCTATGACCATCATCTATCTCCCATCCTCTATCCATCATCTGTCTGAAGGCACCGAGGCTCCTCCCACAGTGTGGCTACTGTGGGAGGACCCGGCTGCTGTGGACATCGGGGCGCAGGTGTCCCGCCCGGCGTTTCATTGCATCTGTATCTTCAGAGTGAGCTCCAGGCCGTGCACCTGCCTGTCGCAGGGCAGCTCTATCGGTAAGTTCCTGAGGAGCCTCGGCACTGTTTCCAGGGCAGCTGCACCAGCCCGCAGTCCCGCCCACAGTGGAAGAGGGTTGAGTGAGTCTTGGCGGACACGGTAAAAGTCTGGTCCACATTTCATTTCGCGTCCTGTGGGCTCCAATTCCTTGTCCTTAAGTATTTCTGGGGAAGCCGGGTGTTGTGCTCCATTTCAGCACGACGTTTCCGAAGCTCATAGTGTTGGACCCTAGCTCACGGGGGCCAACGTGTCCCGGTAGACGCCCCAGAGACTCAGACCCCAGACAGGCAGATGCAACTAGCAAGAGGGTTTTTTTTTTTTATGACAGTCACAGAAAGAGAGAGAGAGAGAGGCAGAGACATAGGCAGAGGGAGAAGCAGGCTCCATGCACCTGGAGCCCAACGTGGGACTCGATCCTGGGTCTCCAGGATCGCGCCCTGGGCCAAAGGCAGGCGCTAAACCCCTGCGCCACCCAGGGATCCCTAGCAAGAGGGTTTTATTGAACGTTTGCGCAAACGGGCCCTAGGCCTCAAAGGTGGAAGAGCCCCGATTGGCAATTACAGGCATCTTTTAAAGGCAAACTGCGGGATTAGCATAGCATTCGGGTTAAGACACGATTGAGGGAATCCCTGGGTGGCTCAGCGGTTTGGCGCCTGCCTTTGGCCCAGGGCGCGATCCTGGAGTCCCGGGATCGAGTCCCACGTCAGGCTCCCGGCATGGAGCCTGCTTCTCCCTCCTCCTTTGTCTCTGCCTCTCTCTCTCTCTCTATGTCTATCATAAATAAATAAATAAATCTTAAAAAAAAAAAAAGACACGATTGATTTCTTTGAAGGTCAACATGAACATGTTCAGGGACTTTCCAGTCAGGGCATGGGGGGGGGAATGGTTTTCTTATCTCGGAAAAACCACAGAATGTTTTTCGTTGCTTAAATTCCGGGAAGGCGCCTGGATGTGCTGCCTCTGGGTTAGGCGTGGTCCTAAATTTTCCCCGGGGGTGGGGGGGTGGGGTTGGGTTTCTTCAATAGGTCTCAGCTGGAGCCTGGAAGGAGGCAGGTCCCGCCCTGGGCGTGGGGACGCCGCCTCCCTCACCGCCTCCTTCAGCGCCTGAGCCCAGGCCCGAGTCAGGGGGCGTGTGTACGCAGTAGGCCTCGTCCGCCAGCAGTAACAGGAGCCGGTCTGTGCTCTGGCTGCCTGAGGAGGACGTGGGGCCTGCGTCCAGGCTGACAGGAGCCCCGGCCTCCTCAGGACCCGCAGGTAGGCTTCAGGACCATGTGGAGCCGTGTCCTCGCTGACAGGAGCCTGGTCTCCTCAGGACCCACGGTGAGACTTCAGGAAGATGTGGGGCCGCTTCCTCGCTGACAGGAGCCCCAGCCTCCTCAGGACCCGCGGTGAGTTTTCGGGAAGATGTAGGGTCACGTCCACGCTGACAGGAGCCCCGGCCTCCTCAGGACCCACGGTGAGTTTTCGGGATGACGTGGGGCCGGGTCTACACTGACAGGATCCCCGGCCTTCTCAGGACCGGCGAGTAGGCTTCAGGCCCATGTGGGGCCGCGTCCACGGTGACAGGAACCTGGCCTCCTCAGAACCCGCAGGGAGGCTTCCGGAGGATGTGAGGCATAGTCCACAGTGACAGGACCCCCCTCGTCCTCAGGACCTGCTGTCTATGACTCAGGAAGACATGGGGCCACGTCTGCCATGACAGGAGTCCGGCTTCCTCAGGACCCGCTGGAGGACCCTGGAGGCGCTGTTCGGAGTCACATCCACCTCAGCAGTAGCTACTCAGAACGACAAGGTAAGTGAATGGGGACAATTGAGATAGGGTTAGGGTTTAGGGTGAGCAATATGTGGTTAGGGTTAAATTACATGATATGGATTAGTGATCATGGTTATGCGTTCGAGTTCCTGGTTAGGGTGAGAGATGGGGGAAGGGTCAAGAGTTAGGAGTAAGGTACGGATTTGGGATTAGGAAACTGAGTTAGGGAATGGATAAGGGTGATGTTACAGATAGGTTATTAGGGTTTAGGGTTAAGGGATGGGGGAGGGAATACGTTTAGAGATAGAGCGGGGGATGGGGTTGAAGTTTAGGGTTAGGGGTTAAGGCAGGGGTTTGGGCTAGGTTTAGGGTACAATTAGGGATTAGGGTACAGGTTAGGGTTAGGAAACGGGTTAGGGTACAGGTTAGGGATTAGGGTTAGGGTTAGGGAACGGGTTAGGGAACGGGTTAGGGTTAGAGGGTTAGGGTTAGGGTTTGGGTTAGGGAACGGGATAGGGAACGTGTTAGGGTTAGGGAATGGGTTAGGGAACGGGTTAGGTTTAGGGTTAGGGTTATGGAACGGGTTAGAGTTAGGGAACGGGTTAGGGTTAGGGGTTAGGGTTAGGGTTAGGGAACGGGTTAGGGTTAGAGGGTTAGGGTTAGGGTTAGGGGGTTAGGGTTAGGGAACGGGTTAGGGTTAGGGAACGGGTTAGGGTTAGGGAACGGGTTAGGGTTAGGGAACGGGTTAGGGTTAGCGTTAGGGAACGGGTTAGGGTTAGGGTTAGGGAACGGGTTACGGTTAGGGAATGGGTTAGGGTTAGGGAACGGGTTACGGTTAGGGAACGGGTTAGGGTTAGGGTTAGGTTTTGGGTACTGGTTTGGTTTAGGGTTAGGGTAAGGGTACGCGTTAGGGTTAGGTTTAGGGTACGGGTTCGGTTAGGGTTAGGGTTAGGGTCTGGGTACTGATTATGGTTAGGTTTGGGTTAGGGTAGGGGTTAGGTTTAGGGTTAGGTTTAGGGTCGGGTTAGGGTTAAGGTTAGGGATAGGTTTAGGGTTAGGGTTAGCATTAGGATATGGGTTAGGGTTACAGTTAGGGTATGGGTTAGGGTACCGGTTAGGGTTAGTGTTAGGGTTAGGGCTAGGGTACAGGTTAGCAATAGGGTTAGGGTAAGGGTTAGGTTTAGTGTCCAGGTTAGGGTTAGGGTTAGTGTACGAGTAAGGGTTAGGATTACGGTAAGGGTACGGGTTAGGATTAGGGTTAGGTTTAGGGTTAGGGTTAGGGTACAGGTTAGGGTTAAGTTTAGGGTTAGGGTTAGGGTACTGGTTAGGGTTACGGTTAGGGTATGGGGTAGGGTTACAGTAAGGGTTAGGGTACGGGTTAGAGTTAGGGTTAGGATTAGGGCTAGGGTATGGGTTAGGGTAGGGTTAGGGTTAGGATTAGCGTATGGGTTAGGATTAGGGTTAGGGCTATGGTACAGATAGAGTATGGGTTAGGGTTAGGGTACAGGTTAGGGTACGGGTACGGGTTAGGGCTATGTTACTGGTTTGGGTTAGGGTTGGGGTTTGGGTACGGGTGATGGTTAGGGTTAGGGTTAGGGTACGGGTTAGGGTTAGGGTTAGGTTACGGTTTAGGGTTAGGCTTAGGGTACGGGTTATGGTACTGGTTAGAGTTAGGGTTAGGGTTAGGTTAAGGGTTAGTGTTAGGTTTAGGTTACGGGTTATGATAATTGTTAGGTTTAGGTTTAGGGTAGTGTTTAGGCTTAGGGTTAGGGATAGGGTATGGTTTAGGGTTAGGATTAGGGTTAGGGTACTGGTAAGGGTTAGGGTTAGTGTTAGGGAACAGTTTAGGGTAGGTTTAGGGTTAGTGTTAGGGTTAGGATACGGGTAAGCGTTAGGGTTAGGGTGAGGGCACGGGTTAGGGTTAGGGTTCAGGTTAGGGTACTGGTTAGGTTTAGGGTTAGGGTTACGGAACAGGTTAGGGATAGGGTTAGGGTTAGGGTTAGGTTTAAGGTATGGGTTAGGGCTAGGTTTAGGTTACGGGTTAGGTTTAGTGTTAGGGTTAGGGTTAGGTTTAGGGTTAGGGTACGATTTAGGGTTAGGTTTTGGGTACTGGTTTGGTTTAGGGTTCGGGTAAGGGTACGCATTAGGGTTAGGTTTAGGGTACGGGTTCGGTTAGGGTTAGGATTTGGGTACTGATTATGGTTAGGTTTGGGTTAGGGTAGGGGTTAGGTTTAGGTTCGGGTTAGGGTTAAGGTTAGGGATAGGTTTAGGGTTAGGGTTAGCACTAGGATAAGGGTTAGGGTTACAGTTAGGGTACGGGTTAGGGTACCGGTTAGGGTTAGTGTTAGGGTTAGGGCTAGGGTACGGGTTAGCAATAGGGTTAGGGTAAGGGTTAGGTTTAGTGTCCGGGGTAGGGTTAGGGTTAGTGTACGAGTAAGGGTTAGGATTAGGGTAAGGGTACGGGTTAGGATTAGGGTTAGGGTTAGGGTTAGGGTACAGGTTAGGGTTAAGTTTAGGGTTAGGGTTAGGGTACTGGTTAGGGTTACGGTTAGGGTATGGGGTAGGGTTTCAGTAAGGGTTAGGGTACGGGTTAGGGTTAGGATTAGGGCTAGGGTATGGGTTAGGGTTAGGGTAGGGTTAGGGTTAGGATTAGCGTATGGGTTAGGATTAGGGTTAGGGCTATGGTACGGCTAGAGTACGGGTTAGGGTTAGGGTACGGGTTAGGGTACGGGTTCGGGTACGGGTACAAATTAGGTTTAGGGTACTGGTTAGGGTTAGGGTTAGGGTACGGTGTAGGGTGAGGGTTAGCGTTAGGGTTAGGGTACAGTTTAGGGTTAGGGTTAGGGTACGGGTTACGGTACGGTTAGGTTAGTGTTAGGGTTAGGTTAAGGGTTAGTGTTAGGGTTAGGGAAGGTTACGATACGGGTTAGGGTTAGGTTTAGGGTAGTGTTTAGGGTTAGGGTTAGGGTATGGTTTAGGGTTAGGGTTAGCGTAGGGTTAGGATTAGTGTTATGGTTAGGGTACGTTACGGGTTAGGTTAGGGTTAGGGTACAGTTTAGGTTAGGTTTAGGGTTATGTTAGGGTTAGGATACGGGTAGGGTTAGGTTAGGTGAGGTTGCGGTTTAGGGTTAGGTTAGGGTTAGGGTACTGGTTACGTTTAGGTTAGGTTAGGGTACGGTTAGGGTTAGGTTAGGGTTAGGGCTAGGGTACGGTTAGCAATAGGTTTAGGGTAAGGATTAGGGTACGGGTTACGGTACTGGTTAGGTTAGGTTTTAGGGTTAGGTTACGGGTTAGGGTTAGGTTTAGGAAACAGGTTACGGTACGGTGAGGGTTAGGGTTAGGGTACTGGTTAGGGTTAGGGTTAGGGTACGGATTAGGTAGTTAGGTTAGGGTTAGTAGGTTAGGTTTAGGTATGGTATTATGGTTAGGTTATGGTTTAGGTAGTTAGGGTTAGGTAGTAACGGTTAGAGGTAGGTTAGGGTTAGGATACTGGATAGGGTTAGGGTTAGGGTTAGGGTTTAGGTACGTTGGTTAGGGTTAGGTTACATGGTTAGGGTTAGGGTTAGGCGTTAGGTTAGGTTACGGGTTAGGATACGGTTAGTAGTGGTTAGGGTTAGGGGTTAGGGGTACGGGTTACGGAATGGTAGTTAGGGTTAGGGTTAGGGTACTAGGTTAGGGTTAGGGTTAGGGTACGTCGTTAGGGTTAGGGTACGGGTTAGGGTTTGGGGTTAGGGTTATGGTTAGGGAGAGGGTACTGGAGAGGGTTAGAGTTAGGGTTAGGTTAGGGTGCAGGTTAGGGTTAGGGTTATGGTTAGGTTTAGATTTAGGGATAGGGTTAGGTTTAGTGTTAGAGTACAAGTTAGGGTTAGGGTTAGTGTTAGGTTTAGGGTACTGGTTAGGGTTAGGTTTAAGGTTAGGGAACGGGTTAGGGTTAGGGTTATGTCTAGGGGTACGGTACGGGTTAGCGTGAGGGTTAGGGTTAGGTTATAGGTTAGGGTTAGGGTTAGTGTACGGGTTAGGGTTAGGGTTAGGTTACGGGTTAGGTTTAGGGTTAGGGTACGGTTTAGGGTTAGGGTTAGGTTACTGGTTAGGGTGAGGGTTAGGGTTAAGGTATGGGTTAGGGGTAGGGTTAGGTTTAGTGTTAGGGTTAGGGTACGGGTTAGGGTTAGGGTATAGGTTAGTGTTAGGTTTAGGCTTGGGTTTAGGGTTAGGGTTACGGTATGGTTTAGCGTTAGGTTTAGGTTTATGGTACGGGTTAGGGTTAGGGTTAGGTTATGGTTTAGGGTACTGGTTACGGGACTGATTACGGTTAGTGTTAGCGTTAGGGTTATGTTACGGATTAGGGTTAGGGTACGGGTTAGGGTACGGTTTAGGGTTAGGCTTAGGGTATGGGTTGGGGTTAGGGTTAGGGAATGGATTAGGTTTAGAGTTAGGGTTAGGGTACCGGTTAGGTTTAGGGTACTGATTACAGTTAGGTTACAGGTTAGGGTTAGGGTTAGGGTTGGGGTACGGGTTAGGCGTAGGTTTAGGGTTACTGTTAGGTTTAGGGTACGGGTTAGGGTTAGGGTACGGTTTAGGGTTAGGGTTAGGTTAAGGGTTAGGGTTAGGGAAAGGGTTCGGTTTGGGGTTAGGTTTAGGGTACGGGTTAGGGTTACTGTTAGGGATAGGGTACGGGTTAGGCATAGTGTTAGTGTTAGGGTTAGGGTACGGGTTATTGTTAGGGTTAGGGTAAGGTTTAGTGTTAGGGTTAGCGTACTGGTACGGGTAGGGTTAGGGTTAGGATTAGGGTACGCGTTAGGGTTAGGTTAGGGTTAGGGTACTGGGTAGGTTTAGGGTTAGGATTAGGGCACGTGTTAGGGATAGTTTTAGGGTTAGGGTACGGGTTAGGTTTATGGTACAGGTTGGGTTAGGGATAGGGATAGGGTTTTGTTTGGGGTTAGGGCTAGAGTTAGGTTTAGGTTACTGGTTATGGTCAGCGTTAGGGTTAGGGTATGTGTCAGGTTAGGGTTAGGGTCACGGTTGGGGTACGGATAGGCTAAGGGTTAGGTTTAGGTTACGGTTTAGGGTTAGGGTTAGTGTACGGGTTAGGCTTATGGTTAGGTTAAGGGTACCGGTTAGGGTTAGGGTTAGGGTACGGGTTAGGGTTAGAGTTAGGGTTAGGGTTAGGGTACTGGTTAGGTATAGTGTTAGGGTTAGGATACAGTTTAGGGTTAGCGTGAGGGTACGGTTTAGGGTTAGGGTTAGGATTAGGGTACTGGCTAGGATTAGGTTTAGGGTAATGGTACGGTTTAGGGTATGGGTTAGGGTACTGGTTAGGGTACGGGTTGGGTTTAGGGTTAGGGTTAGGGAAATTGTTAGGGTTAGGGTACGGGTTAGGGTACGGGTTAGGATTAGGCTACGGCTTAGGGTTAGGGTTAGGGTACGATTTAGGGATGGGGTACGGGTTAGGGTAAGGGTGAGTGGTAGGGTTAGGGTTAGGATAAGCGTACGGTACGGGTTAGGGTTAGAGGCAGGGTTACGGTATGGGCAAGGGTTAGGGATACGTTACGGTAAGGGTTAGGTTATGTGTAGGGTTAGGGTTAGGGTACGGCTTAGGGTTAGGGTTAGGGTTAGAGTACCGGTTAGTGTTAGGGTTAGGGTACGGTTTAGGTTTAGGGTTAGGGTTAGGGTTAGGGTACTGGTTAGGGTTAGGGTACGGGTTAGTGTTAGGGTTAGGGTTAGGGTTAGGGTTATGGTACGGCTTACGGTACGGGTTAGGGTACGGGTTAGGGTACGGGTACGGGTTAGGGTTAGGGTACGGATTAGTGTTTAGAATTATGGTTAGGGTTAGGTTTAGGGTACTGGTTAGGGTTAGGTAGGGTTAGGGTAGAGGTTAGGGTTAGGTTTAGGGTTGGGTTAGGATAACTGGTTAGGGTTAGCGTTAGGGTTAGGTTAAGATACGGGTTAGGGTTAGGGTTAGGGTATGCGTTTAGGGTTAGGATTAGGTATACGGGTTTAGGGTTAGGGTTAGGGTTAGGGTGAGGGTACTGGAGAGGTTAGGTTATGGTTAGGGTTAGGGTACAGGTTAGGGTTAGGGTTATGGTTTGGTTTAGGTTTAGGGATAGGGTTAGGTTTAGTGTTGGAGTATGAATTAGGGTTAGTGTTAGGGTTAGGGTACTGGTTAGGGTTAGTAAAAGGCGAAAGATTTATACGATCTGAAGAGAAACCAGAGTATATTGGTTAGGGTTAGGGTTAGGGTACGGGTTAGGGTTATGTAGGGTTAGGGTACGGGTTAGGGTTATGGTTAGGGGTACAGTACGGGTTAGGGTTAGGGTACGGGTTAGGGTTAGTGTACGGCTTAGGGTAAGGGTGAGGGTATGGGTTAGGTTTAGGGTTAGGGTAAGGGTTAGAGTTAGGGTTAGGGTTAGGGTTTGTTTTAGGTTACGGTTTAGGTTTAGGCATAGGGAACGGGTTTCGGTATGGTTAGGGTTAAAGTTAGGGTACGGGTTAGGTTTAGGGTTAGGATGAGGGTACGGATTAGGGTTAGGGTTAGGGTACGGGTTAGGGTTCTGGTTAGGGCACTGTTTAAGGTTAGGTTAGGGTACAGTTTAGGGTTAGGGTTAGGTTTAGGGTTAGGGTTAGGATACGGGTTAGGGTTAGGTACTGGTTAGGGTTTAGTGTTAGGGTACGGGTTAGGGTTAGGGTACGGTTAGGTAGGGTTAGTTTACGGGTTAGGGTTAGGGTTAGGTTTAGGGTACGGTTTAGGGTTAGTGTTAGGGTACAGGTTTGGTTTAGGGTTAGGGTTAGGGTTAGGGTACTGGTAAGGGTTAGGGTTAGTGTTAGGGAACAGTTTAGGGTAGGTTAGGGTTAGTGTTAGGGTTAGGATACGGGTAAGGGTTAGGGTTAGGGTGAGGGCACGGGTTAGGGTTAGGGTTCAGGTTAGGGTACTGGTTAGGTTTAGGGTTAGGTTTACGGAACGGGTTAGGGATAGGGTTAGGGTTATGGTTAGGTTTAAGGTATGGGTTAGGGCTAGGTTTAGGTTACGGGTTAGGTTTAGTGTTAGGGTTAGGGCTAGGTTTAGGGTTAGGGTACGATTTAGGGTTAGGTTTTGGGTACTGGTTTGGTTTAGGGTTCGGGTAAGGGTACGCATTAGGGTTAGGTTTAGGGTACGGGTTCGGTTAGGGTTAGGGTTAGGGTTTGGGTACTGATTAGGGTTAGGGTTGAGTTAGGGTAGGGGTTAGGTGTAGGGTTAGGTTTAGGTTCGGGTTAGGGTTAAGGTTAGGGATAGGTTTAGGGTTAGGGTTAACATTAGGGTACGGGTTAGGGTTACAGTTAGGGTACGGGTTAGGTTACGGGTTAGGGTTAGTGTTAGGGTTAGGGCTAGGGTACAGGTTAGCAATAGGGTTAGGGTAAGGGTTAGGTTTAGTGTCCGGGTTAGGGTTAGGGATAGTGTACGAGTTAGGGTTAGGATTAGGGTAAGGGTACAAATTAGGATTAGGGTTAGGTTTAGGGTTAGGGTTAGGGTACAGGTTAGGGATAAGTTTAGGGTTAGGGTTAAGGTACTGGTTAAGATTACGGTTAGGGTACGGGTTAGGGTTAGAGTAAGGGTTAGGGTTAGGGTACGGGTTAGGGTTAGGGCTAGGGTACGGGTTAGGGTTAGGGTAGGGTTAGGGTTAGGATTAGCGTATGGGTTAGGATTAGGGTTAGGGCTATGGTACGGCTAGGGTACAGGTTAGGGTTAGGTTTAGAGTACGGGTTAGGGTTACGGTTAGGGTAAGGTTACGGGTTAGGGTTAGTGTTAGGGTAGGGTTAGAGTCCTGGTTAGGGTTAGGGTTAAGGTAGGGTAGGGGTTAGGGTTAGGGTTAGGGTTAGGATTAGGGATCGGCTTAGGGTTAGGGTTATGTTTAGATTATGGGTTAGGGTTGGGGTTAGGGTATGGGTTAGGGTTAGAGTTAGGGTTAGGGTTAGGTTACGGGTTAGGCGTAGTGTGAGGGTTAGGGATAGGGTTAGGGTACGGTTAGGGTTAGGGTTAGGGTAGGGTACGGGTTAGGGTTAGAGTTAGGGTTAGGGTTAGGTTACGGGTTAGGCGTAGTGTGAGGGTTAGGGATAGGGTTAGGGTACGGGTTAGGGTTAGGGTTAGGTTATGGTTTAGGGTTAGGGTTAGGTAATGGTATGGGTTAGGGTTAGGTTTAGGGTACAGGTTAGGGTTAGGGTTAGGTTAGGTTTAGGGTACTGGTTTGGGTTAGGGCTAGGGTACGTGTTAGGGTTAGGGTTAGGTTTAGTGTTAGGGTACGGGTTAGTTTTAGGGTACAGTGTTAGGGTTAGGGATAGGGTTAGGGTATGTGTTAGGGTCAGGGTTAAAGTACGGGTTATTGTACAGGTTAGGGTTAGGTTTAGGGTACAGGGTAGGGTTAGGGTTAGTGTTAGGGTTAGGGTTAGGTTAGGGTACGGTTAGGGTTACGGTGAGGGTTAGGTGCGGGTTAGGATTAGGTTTAAGGTTAGGGTACTCGTTAGGGTTAGGGTTAGGACACAGGTTAGGGTTAGGTTTAGGGTTAGGGTTAGGATACGGGATAGGGTTAGGTTTAGGGTTAGGGTGAGGTTTAGGGTACGGGATGCTCTAATGTTTACTATTTATTTCTTCTAATTTTGGGTTTTGTTCCTTTTTGGTAGGTCCTTCAGATATAATTTCGGGTTATTTGAGACTTGTTCCTTCAAGTAGGCATTTATTGCTATAATTTTCCCTATTAGAACTGTTTTAGGACAGCCTGGGTGGCTCAGGGGTTTAGCGCCACCTTCAGCCCAGGGTGTGATCCTGGAGACCTAGGATTGAGTCCCACGTCAGGGTCCTGCATGGAGCCTGTTTCTCCCTCTGCCTGTGTCTCTGCCTCTCTGTGTGTTTGTCTTTCATGAACGAATAAATAAAATCTAAAAAAAAAAAAAAAAGAAAAAAGAACTGTTTAGTTGCATATCATTAATTTTGGTATTTTACATTTCTATTTTTTGTCCCAAGTGTTTTTTTATTTCTTCTTTAACCTATTAATTAGTTAGTGGCATGTTATTTAACTTCCACATTTGTCAGTTTTCCAGTTTTCTTCATGTAATTAACTTCTAGTTTTATACCACTGTGGTTGGAAAAGACGCTTGAAATAATTTCAATCCTCTTATATTTATTAAGACTTATTAAGGGGCCTAACATACAATCTCTCTTGGAAAATAATCCTGTGTACTTGAAAAGAATGTGAATTCTATTGCTTTTAAAAGACGGGATGTTCTGTAAATTATCTGTTAAATTCATTTAATCTCACTTGTCATTTAAGGCCAATGTTTCCTTATTGGCTTCCTATCTGGGTGACCTATTAATTGATGTAAGTGGACTATTAAAATCCCCCTTGTATTCTAATTTTGCCATTTATTTCTCCCTTTAGGTGTTAATATTTGCTTCATATGTTTAGGCACTCCTATGCTAGGTGCGTAAAGATTTATATATGTTATGTCTTCTTGCTGGATTGACCCCTTTACCATTATGTAACACCCTTCTGTCTTCTATTACAGTTTATTTTAAAGCCAACCTGGCTGATAGAAGAATAGATACTCTAGTTTGCTTTTTATTTTTTTTACATGAAGTATCTGTCCATGCCATCTCTTTCAGTATGTGTGTGTCCTTACATCTAAAGTCAGTTTCTTGTAGGCAGCTTATAGACAGTTTTTTTTTCTATTCTCTTTCTTTTTTAATTCACCCAGTCACTCTATGTTGGTCAAATGGAGGATTTAGTCCATTTATATTTAAAGTAAATTATTAATAGATATGTGCTTATTGCCATTTTGTTAATTGTTTTCTGGCTGTTTTTGTTGTTCGCCTTTGCTCGTCTTTCTTCTCTTGCTCTCTTCCTCTGTGGTTTGATGACTTTCTTTCGTGTTATGCTTACATACCTTTCTTTTTATCTTGTGTATTTACTAAATGTTTTTATTTCATGGTTATCATGAGGTTTACATGTAGCAACTTATATCTGTAATAGTCTATTTTAAGTTGATAAGAACTTCAGTTTGATCCCATTGTAAATTCAACATATTTATTCCTCCCCACCAAAAACATTTTATGTTCCTGATATCACATTTTAAATCTTTCTATCTTGTGTATCCCTTAACTAATTGTGGTAATGATAGTTATTATTTTTTACTATTTTTGTCTTTTAACCTTAATATTAGTTTTATAAATAATTAATCCACTACTTTTATTACCTTTACCTTTCCATTGAGATTTATTCTTTCATATATGTTCTTGTTACCAATTAGCACCCTTTATTTTCAGCCTAAATCCCTTAACACATTTTGTAAGGCTAGTTTAGTAGTGACAAACTCTTTTAGCCTTTGCTTCTCTGAAAAACTCTTTATCTCAGCTTCACTTCTGAACAATAACTTTACTGGGTAGAGTAGTCTTGATTGGAATTTTTTCTTTCAGCTTCTGCTGAAAAATTTGCAGTCTTATGGGAGTTCGTTGTATTTAACAATTGGCTTCCTCTTGTTATTTTTAATATTTTCTTCTTGTCTTTAACATTTTCATTTAAATTATAATGTGTTTTGCAGTGGGTCTCCTTGTGTTCTTATTTGGAACACTGGAATTCCTGTATTTGGAAATATTCTGGTATGGGATTTTTGTTGTTGTTTGTTTTGTTTTGTTTTTAATTTTTATAAGCTACACAGTCTCTGGTGCTTTGTTATAGAAAGCTGAATAGGCTGAGAAATCCCATCTTATTTAAAAAAAATTAAAACAGAAAATTAAAAATAATTTCCTTGTAGTTTCCACTGATTTAATATGGAGGCGTTGACTTTTTAATTCTTCTGATCTATAGAGTTATGAGAATGTCTAGAACTTGTTTTTAATTTTTTTCTTAATATAACCTTTTTTAAAAAACTGATAATGAATACATGATCTCCAAGAAAAACCTAAAATTTTATAAAACTTCCATGATATTAGCTATATCCTGTCAGTGGAAGAGAGGTTCTTCTTCAAGGAAAAGCTTAAATATTTGAGGATTATCCAAGGCCAACCATCTAAAAAGTATTATTAGGACGCATTGGCTATTTATAGGCAATGGATTACAACATATTCTGAAATTGCAAGACAAATATATGAAAAATAAAAGAGAAAGGACCCAAAGAAAATCACAAATGAAAGAGGAGAAACAACCAACACCACAGAAATACAAACAATTATAAGAGAATATTATGAAAAACTACATGCCAACATATTGGACAACCTAGAAGAAAGGGACAAATTCCTAGAAACAGATAAACCAATCAAACTAAATAGAAAACTTGAACAACTGATAACCAGCAAAGAAATTGAATCCATGATAAAAAAAAAACCCAACAAACAAAAGTCCAAGGCCAGATGTTTTCTCAGGCGAAAACTACCAAACATTTAAACAAGAGCTAATACCTATTCTTCTCATTCTTTTCCAAAAAAAAAAAAAAATAGAAAAGGGAGAAAAACTTCCAGATTCATTCTATGAGGCTGGTATTACCCTGATACCAAAACCAGATAAAGATTCTACTAAAAAATCTACTAAAAAAGAGAACTACAAAAAAAAAAAAAAAAGAGAACTACAGGCCAATATCCCTGATGAACACGGATGCAAAAGTTCCCAATAAAATACTAGCAAACCGGATCCAAAACATACATTAAAAAAATCACTCATCATAATCAAATGGGATTTATTCCTGGGTTGCATGCTTGGGTCAATATTCACAAATCAATCAGGGTGATACACCACATTAATAAAAGAAAGGATAAGAACCATGTGATCATTTCAACAGACACAGAAAAAGCATCTGACAAAGTACAATATCCGTTCATGATTGAAAACCCTCACCAAGGTAGGCTGAGAAGAAACGTGCTTCAACAATATAAAGGCCATATGTTAAAAACCACAGCTATTATCATCCACAATGGGCAACAAATGAGAGCTTTCCTCTTTGGTCAGGAACAAGGCAGGGATGTCCATTCTCACCAGTGTTATTTAACATGGTACCTGAAGAGCTAAGTACAGCAATCAGAAAAAAAGAAAAAGATAAGGAAAAAAGAAAGAGAGAAAGAAAGAAAGAAAGAAAGAAAGAAAGAAAGAAAGAAAGAAAGAAAGGGCATTCAAATGGACAAGTAAGAAGTGAAACTTTCACTATTGGCAGACAACATGATATCCGTAAGATTACATCAAATAACAGCTAAAACGGCTTAAAAAATTCAGTAAAGTCTCAGGATACAAAATTGATATACAGAAATCTATTCATTACTATACAACAATAATGAAGCAGCAGAAAGAGAAATTAAGGAAACCCATTTACAACTGTGCCAAAAACAAGATTGTTTGTAATAAGATTACAATAAGAATATCCAATGGAAAAAAGTCAGTCTCTTCAACAAGAAAATTGGACAGCTACATGCAAAAAAAAAAAAAAAATGAAACCAGACCATTTTCTTACACTAAACACAAAAATAACTTCAAAATGGATTAAAAGACCTAAATATGAAACCTAAAACCATAAAAATGCTAGAGGAGAACACAGCAAATAATCTCTTTGATGATGGCCATAACGACTTTCTTCTAGGTATGTTTATGCTTATAAAAGCCTATTTTGCTAGGTGGCGTTGGGGAGGGTTTAAGGAAGCAGGCCCATGCTCTGCTTCAGATGTGATAAAGAAGCAGGTAGTTCCATAGTGGGCATCTGACCTAAGTCTTATCTACAGGAATCTCCCCCATGGAGGGGAAATCAGAGGGAGGCTCAAGCTGTGTTTGGTGAAGAATCTGCAGTCACTCTCTTAGCCAGGAGTGGGGCATGTTTGGTCCTTTCTGTAGTTTGGGTAAAGATCCTTATTCACAATCCATCATGGGCAGAGTGGCCTGGTCAGCCGTCGATGTGCTGCAAAATGTTCATGTTCAGCAACAGAACACCAGGCCACTTGTCGGGGGCCACCTTCTTGTCCTCAGCTCCGAGTTCACATCTGGATCACAGGGGTTGTCAGTTTGATGGATTCAGCAGAGAGACAACGTCAAAGGAAAAGGAGGAAGCAAACGCTTAGATCGGGTAGGTGGAGAGCAGCATCCATCCGAGGCAGCAGGGGCCTCGGCGGCTCCAAGCAGGCATGTGCGGTAACAGGGTGCTGGGGACATGGCAAGAGCAGGTCATGACAGGCAGGTCTTGCTGAGGCATTTGGACTTGAGATTGCATATGAGAGGGGGAGCATAAGAAGAGTCACGCGCTCTGATTGTCTGAAGTCACTTGCTGCACGGAGATGGATGTGGGCAAACCCGAATGTGCAAGTTCAGAGACAAATGTCTCCTGGTCCCTCCTGGCCTCAAGGTCAGACACCTTGATCTGCTCCACTGGGCCATTTCATACTGGAGAGTACTTGGAGTCCCTTCTGCCCAGGTAGACTGTTTTCCCACTGTCTACTTCTTAAAAAAAAAAAAAAAAAAAAAAAAGGATATTTGTCTTCCTTAAAATAAGCAGCCAAAGAGACTCTGAAGAAGGAAGAATTAAAGCTAGACTCCTAACTCTGGGAAACAAACTAGGGGTGGTGGAAGGGGAGGAGGGCGGGGGGTGGGGGTGAATGGGTGACGGGCACTGAGGGGGGGCACTTGATGGGATGAGCACTGGGTGTTATTCTGTATGTTGGCAAATTGAACACCAATAAAAAATAAATTTATTATTAAAAAAAAAAAAGAAAAAAGCTAGTAATTCAGGCCCTGGGTGACCTGACCTGCTTCAGTTCATCCGACGGTCTTTGTCAGAACTGCCTTGAGACAGGACCTCTTCTGGGAGAGATGGCAGTCAGCCTATGGGTATAAATATTCTCTCTCTCTCTGTCTCTCTCTCTCTCTCTCTTTCTCTCTTTAAGATTTATTTATTTGAGAGAGAGGGAGAGAGGTAGGCAGGGGCAGAGGGGAGGGAGAGAGGAACTTTAGCAGATTCTGCATTCAGCACAAGCCCAACCCGGGGCTGGATCTCAAGACCCTGGGATCATGACCTAAACAAAACCCAAGAGTTGGATGCTTAACCAGCTGTGCCACCCAGGCAGCCCATCTTTATTTCTTTATATTTATTGCTTTTTTTCTTTTTATGTTGGGTTTTGCATTCTCACAAGTACATTGGGATTGAATGCTCTCAAGACAGCTTAAAAAGCCATGAAAACATGTTCTTGCCTTAAAGTGAGGCTGGAATTTCTCTCTTTGGCATCCGTTGTTTAGATGACTGTGCTGTGTTTTCATCCAATGTCCCCGTATCCTCCAGCCTAAAACAAACAGAAGGGGTATGGGTGTGGAAACAAGGGAGAGCTGGGTGTTTAGGGGAGGCTGGAACCTGGACAAATGGTCTGCGGGTAAGAAGAGTCCAGGAATCTGCAGGGTAGGGCCAAAGCTGGCATTGCCTTCGTGCTTGCCCTGAGCGGTCACTGTCCCTAACTCAGCACCCCTATCGAGCAGAGACTTAGGGCTCCATCCTAGTGGTTGGTGGATCTCCTACCTTCATTAGGTGGGAGCCAACAGCGAGAAACTACGCAAAGGGGGCCATTTGAATTTTAAAAAGTCTTCTCCTATTTATGCAATAGGAAAGAAAGGATAGAGGCAAGAGTCATGCTTAGGTTCAGTGCAATCCCCTATGTGGCTAGTGCATCCCCATTATAACTGACTCTCTCCTTTGCAAAGTATCCCAACTTCCACTCAAACCAACCCAATCAAGTAGAGCTCAGCTATGGGTCACCTGGCTCGCCTGTGGTTGCTCTTCATTTGCACAGGTTTTCTGGACACAGCAGCATTGGCAAAAAGAGGGTTAATGCTTAACTGAGTCAAAGACCAGAAGACCAGAAGTTACTGGGCAGGTTGGTCCCCACAGGCCCTCCACTCCATGTGGTTGGGTGTCTCCTGTATCCTCAGCTGTCCTCTCTCTGGAGACGGGGGAATGGGAAAACCCTGCAGCTTTAGACATCTTAACGACAAAAATATCTTCCCTAGAACCTAGTAATTTAGCCTAAATGCCATTCCAGTGTAGGCAATGTCTCTCTTCTCTTGAGTTGTTTGTTTAGATCTTCTGTTTGCCTTTGGCATTATTCAATGTCACTGCAACAGGTCCAAGGTGCGTCTTTCTGTTTAGTCATCTTTACTGGGGCTTCTGTGCCTCCTGAATCTGATAATTTATGTCCCTAAGAAGTTCTAGGCAGTTCTCAATTTTTCCAGTCATTACCCCATTACATATTGACCTTCTCATCGGCTTGTTTCAATTACATGCATGTTATATCTTTTTCCGAGATCCTTGTGAATTCACGTCTTTTGTGTTTTTCTATCCCCATTTCTCTGGATTATGTTTGGGGTGATATGGCAATGTCATCACATCTAATGTCTACATCACATACTGTATTGTCACCTTCTTTCAATGTGTGCTTTTATCAGTTCATTAACTTTATTTAACATTCCAATGACTATTTTCATTCCTGGATGAAATAGGAGTTCTTGGCATATTATTATTTTCTTATGATATCTGTTCCACCTTTCATTTTTAAAATTCACCTTAAGTATACGTATTCATAAACTCCAAGCATTATTTATCTGAAGGTCCGAAAGATCTAATGCTGGTGATTGTTGTTCCTATTGATTCAAGTGTCCTG
The DNA here is from genome assembly GCF_018345385.1 of Vulpes lagopus. NCBI lineage: Eukaryota > Metazoa > Chordata > Mammalia > Carnivora > Canidae > Vulpes > Vulpes lagopus. The sequence goes on along the minus strand of NW_024570667.1, from coordinate 91,323 downwards.
TGTACACATTTGTATGTACTATTATATTGTATTATATTGATATGTTGCAAATGATATATTATTTCTCTAAGCATTTGTTCAGTTTATTGTTTGGACTGAACTGGTCCTGAATTATACCTCTGCCTACATAAGCCTGAGCACACCCCTCCTTCTAGCTCTTGGTTCCACATCTTGTTTCCTTGCAAGTGGTGTCCTGGTAAAGGCTACTGGACTTTGTGCTATTTTTTTAAATTTAAATTCAATTTGCCAGCATATAGTATAACACCCAGTGCTCATCCCATCAAGTGCCCCACTCAGTGCCCATCACCCAGTTACCCCCACACACACACACCTCACCTTCCACAACCCTTTGTGTGTTTCCCAGAGTTAGGAGTCTCTTATGGTTTGTCTCCTTCTCTGTTTTTTTCTCACTCAGTTCCCCTCCTTTCCCTTATAATCCCTTTCACTATTCCTTATATTTCACATACAAGTGAAACCATATGATGATTGTCCTTATGCTGAGTGAAGTAAGTCAATCAGAGAAGGATTTTGTAAAGGTCTGGGCACAGCTGCCACAGTACAAGAGCCCTGATGTGCACCATCACCTGGTCAGAGAGAGGAATCACACCTGTGTTTGGGCAGGGCTGGACCACCAGAGGCTCTGGCTTCCCCCAGGGCTTCCTCCTGCAGGGTCTAGATAACAGTCCCTGAATCTCGAAGGAGTTAACACACTGTCAAGTTGACCAAGGAAGAAAGCAGATGAATTTCCCATGCTTCCTCCTCTCCAACAGACTTTTCAAAGCAATGTTTCTACACGGCCCTCATCCAATATGCTTTGTTTCGAAGTAGTGGCTAGCTTGGGACAGCGTCATCTTGAAATCTGTGTGTACAGGTTGAATCTGACACATAATATCACAGGCATCTGGGAGTGTGAAGTTGGATTAACAGTGTTCATAATTTACATTCCTGTAGAAGTTTTCTTATTTGAATTATGGGTGTCACGTGTGTGAATAACAATAAATTGTGGGAATAAACGTTTGCATTGCAGGACTGTGAATCACTTAGCTTAGTTGCAAAAATAAAATACTGCATTAGACAGTATCCCCTATCCCCAACCCAGATGAAAAATAATCTCAAAGAGAAGATTGGCAGAAACTGGCTCTTGTGATCCTGGTTCTCTTTTCCTTTGGGCAATTTATGATGAGATGACAAGCACTTCATAGAGAGAATTCCGTCAGATTGGTGTCTGGAGGCAGGGTTTGATCTCAGCTTTGTCCTTACTAACTCCACAACCCCGGGCTTGTTAGTTAACCTACTCAGCCTTGTATTTTTTTTTTTTTAATTTGGAAACTGAGAACAAGGACACCTAAGAGATAGGGTTGTTGTGAGGGCAAGTGTCATGAGTGCAAATAGCTTGGAGTAGACTCCACATGGGCTCTGCCTTGGTGACAGCTCTTCCTCACTGCAGCCCCAATATGGGAGCTTCATTCATTATTATGCACATCCCTTTACAAGTCAATCACTTCAATGCAACAAACTTGGTAAATTTTACCAAGCACCATCCACACCTCTCACTGGTATAGGCTTTGGGGATTTTATAAATGAAGGAGCTTGCTTGGCAGTGGCGGGGGGCGGGGGGAAGGCATGAAAATTAGAGCCAAGATCCCTTTGAGTTAACAGCAAAATGCCACTTACTTCTAAGCATTGTGTCCAGGGAGTAGGTTACAGTAACTTTGTGGAGACATTTGTAAAAGTGAAGACAGGACTTGCTATCTGCTGCCTTTGTGCAAAAGGTAAAAGAACATTCCTTCTAGAGAGATTTAGAAAATAGCACCATCTTCAGGTGGACAAGTTAGACAGATGACCCCCTGGGAGTAGACACTGCCTGGGTAGGCTGCTGCTCCGTGAGCAGAGCACGGGAAGGGTTTCAGCAGGCCGGGGAGGGAGGGAGTCTGGCAGGGAGCTTTGTGCTGTGTGCGAACCAGGCATCTGCACAGCCCTACCTGCACAGACATGCAGAACGAAGCCTCCCTGCACAGAGTCGACCTCATCTAGCCAGTCCTCAATTCAAACTGATTTCACTGTGTGAATAGCTCTTGAATCAAACAGCTCCTCTCCATCCACAGCCCAGCATCTCCCAGGCTGGGGCCAGAGGCTCCCTTTGGAAGCACAAACCTGATCACACCCTTTCCCTGCAGGCATCCCACAGAATTGCACCCCCCTCATCTGCATCTGCAATTCCCACTGCTCTTGACCCCAGGGGGTCTGATCCCTCCTTTGTGAGGCTCCCCAGGATCAGAGGGTGTGGTTTCAAGAGATGTAGTCATGGATGTCCCTCAAATGTGCAGAGGCAAGAAAAGACAGAACCGCAGACCTGCAGAAAGGTGCAAACACTTGGTATTTGTGACCGGTGTTGGGACCTTTGTGTAGCCACCTCTTCTGAGTGTGGGCAGGATAAGTGACTTGCTGCTAGCCAGTGGAACTTAGCAAAGGTGATGATCTGGATGGATGTGATTATGTTGCATAAAATCATAACTTCTGAGTTGCAAGGAGACACTCTCCATTGCTGGCTTTGGAGAAGCCACCAGGTTGAGTGCTGCCATGGAGAGGACCATGTGGCAAGGGACTAAGGGTGACTGTTCATTTCTTCTTGCTGCTGTGACAAATCACCATAAACTTGCTGACATGAAACAACACAGATTTCTTCTGCAGCTCTAGAGCTCAGAAGTCTGACGAGGAGCTCAAGGGGCAAAAATCTAGATACCTTCTGGGGGCTTTAGCGGGGGAACAACCTGTTCCTTGCTTTCCCCAGTTTCTAGAAGCGGCCCACATTCCTTTGCTCATGACCCTCTTCCTCCATCTTCAAAGCCAGCAATGGTCTGACCACTCCTTTGTCGTCAGGGTTCTCTCTGACTGGCTGTTATTGGGAGATGTTCCCACTTTTAAAGATTCACATGATTATATTGGCCTACCTAGATAATCCAGGATACTCCCCATCCCAAGGTCCTTATGGAATCACATCTGCAGTGTCTTTTTTTTTAAATTTAAAATGTTTGACATTTAAATTCAACTTAATTAACATATAGTGTATATTAGTTTCAGAGGCAGAACTTAGTGATTCATCAGTTGCGTATGATACGCAGTGCTCATCCCATCAAGTGCCCTCCTTCATGCCCATCACCCTGTTACCCCATCCTCCCACCCATCTTCGCTCCAGCAACAGTTTGTTCCCTATGTCTGAGTCCCTTTGTCTCCCTCTGATTTGCCTTCTTTTTCCTTGCCTTCCTCTATGTTTATCTGTTTTGTTTCCTAAATTCCACATATGAATGAAACCATATGGTATTTATCTTTCTCTTACTTATTTTGTTTACCATAATACCCTCTAGTTCCACATCATTGCAAATGGCAAGATTTCATTCTTTTTAATGGCTGAGTAATATTCTATTGTATATATATATAGCCCACATCTTCTTTATCCCATTCACCTGTCAGTAGCATCTGGGCTCTTTCCATAGTTTGGCTATTGTGGACATTGCTGCCATAAACATGTGGGTGCAGGTGTCCCTTTGACTCACTGTGTTTTTATCCTTTGGATAAATACCTAGTAGTGCAATGCTGAATTGTAGGGTAGCTCTATTTTCAACTTTTTGAGGAATCTCCATTCTGTTTTCCAGGGTGGCTGCACCAGTTTGCATTTCTACCAAAGGTGTTAAGTGGGTTCCCCTTTCTCTGCAACCTCACCAACATCTGTTATTTCCTGAGTTGTTAAATTTAGTCATTCTGACTAGTATAAGGTGGTATCTCATTATGGTTTTGATTTCTATTTCCTTGATCCCCAGTGACATTGAACATTTTTTCACATGTCTGTTGGCCATTTGTATATCTTCTTTGGAGAAATGTCTGTTCATGTCTTCTGTCCATTTCTTGACTAGATTATTTGGTTTTTGGGTGCTGAGTTTGATAAATTCTTCATAGATCTTGGATATTAGCCCCTTATCTGGTAAGATATTTGCAAATATCTTCTCCCATTCTGTAGGTTGCCTTTTAGTTTTGTTGACTGCTTCCTTTGCTGTGCAGAAGCTTTTTATCTTGATGCAGTCCCAATGGTTCATTTTTGCTTTTGTTTTTCTTGCCTTTGAAGATGTGTCTAGCAAGAAGTTGCTGTGGCCGAGATCAAAGAGGTTGCTGCCTGTGTTCTCCTCTAGGATTTTTATGGATTCCTGTCTCACATTTAGGTCTTTCATTCATTTTGAGTGTATTTTTGTGTATGATATAAGATAGTGGTCCAGTTTCACTCTTCTGCATGAATGAAAACTGGCTGTCCAACTTTCCCAACACCATTTGTTGAAGAGATTTGCCTATTTTTCCATTGGATATTGTTTCTGGAGTTGTCAAAAATTAGTTGACCATAGAGTCGAAGGTCCATTTCTGGGTTCTCTATTCTGTTCCATTGATCTATGTGTCTGTTTTTTTGTGACAGTACCATACTCTCTTGATGATCACAGCTTTGTAATGCAACTTGAAGTCCAGAGTTGTGATGCCTCTAGCTTTGGTTTTCTTTTTCAGCATTCCTTTGGCTATTTGGGGTCTTTTCTGATTCCATAAAAGTTTTAGGGTTGTTTGTCCCAGTTCTGAAAAATGTTGATGGTATTTTGTTTTTTGTTTTTTTTTTTATTTTAATTAACTTTTATTGGTGTTTAATTAACCAACATACAGAAAAACACCCAGTGCTCATCCCGTCAAGTGTCCACCTCAGTGCCCGTCACCCATTCCCCTCCAACACCCGCCCTCCTCCCCTTCCACCACCCCTAGTTCGTTTCCCCGAGTTAGGAGTCTTTATGTTCTGTCTCCCTTCCTGATATTTCCCAACATTTCTTTTCCCTTCCTTTATGTTCCCTTTCACTATTATTCATATTCCCCAAATGAATGAGAACATACACTGTTTGTCCTTCTCCGATTGACTTATTTCACTCAGCATAATACCCTCCAGTTCCATCCACGTTGAAGCAAATGGTGGGTATTTGTCGTTTCTAATTGCTGAGTAATATTCCATTGTATACATAAACCACATCTTCTTTATCCATTCATCTTTCGATGGACACCGAGGCTCCTTCCACAGTTTGGCTATTGTGGCCATTGCTGATAGAAACATCGGGGTGCAGGTGTCCCGACGTTTCATTGCATCTGAATCTTTGGGGTAAATCCCCAACAGTGCAATTGCTGGGTCGTAGGGCAGGTCTATTTTTAACTCTTTGAGGAACCTCCACACAGTTTTCCAGAGTGGCTGCACCAGTTCACATTCCCACCAACAGTGTAAGAGGGTTCCCTTTTCTCCGCATCCTCTCCAACATTTGTTGTTTCCTGCCTTGTTAATTTTCCCCATTCTCACTGGTGTGAGGTGGTATCTCATTGTGGTTTTGATTTGTATTTCCCTGATGGCAAGTGATGCAGAGCATTTTCTCATGTGCATGTTGGCCATGTCCATGTCTTCCTCTGTGAGATTTCTCTTCATGTCTTTTGCCCATTTCATGATTGGATTGTTTGTTTCTTTGGTGTTGAGTTTAATAAGTTCTTTATAGATTTTGGAAACTAGCCCTTTATCTGATATGTCATTTGCAAATATCTTCTCCCATTCTGTAGGTTGTCTTTTAGTTTTGTTGACTGTATCCTTTGCTGTGCAAAAGCTTCTTATCTTGATGAAGTCCCAATAGTTCATTTTTGCTTTTGTTTCTTTTGCCTTCGTGGATGTATCTTGCAAGAAGTTACTGTGGCCAAGTTCAAAAAGGGTGTTGCCTGTGTTCTCCTCTAGGATTTTGATGGAATCTTGTCTCACATTTAGATCTCTCATCCATTTTGAGTTTATCTTTGTGTATGGTGAAAGAGAGTGGTCCAGTTTCATTCTTCTGCATGTGGATGTCCAATTTTCCCAGCACCATTTATTGAAGAGACTGTCTTTCTTCCAATGGATAGTCTTTCCTCCTTTATCGAATATTAGATGGCCGTACATTTCAGGGTCCACTTCTGGGTTCTCTATTCTGTTCCATTGATCTATGTGTCTGTTTTTGTGCCAGTACCACACTGTCTTGATGACCACAGCTTTGTAATACAACCTGAAATCTGGCATTGTGATGCCCCCAGCTAAGGTTTTCTTTTTTAAAATTCCCCTGGCTATTCGGGGTCTTTTCTGATTCCACACAAATCTTAAAATAATTTGTTCTAACTCTCTGAAGAAAGTCCATGGTATTTTGATAGGGATTGCATTAAACGTATAAATTGCCCTGGGTAACATTGACATTTTTACAATATTAATTCTGCCAATCCATGAGCATGGAATATTTTTCCATCTCTTTGTGTCTTCCTCAATTTCTTTCAGAAGTGTTCTATAGTTTTTAGGGTATAGATCTTTTACCTCTTTGGTTAGGTTTATTCCTAGGTATCTTATGCTTTTGGGTGCAATTGTAAATGGGATTGACTCCTTAATTTCTCTTTCTTCAGCCTCATTGTTAGTGTATAGAAATGCCATTGATTTCTGGGCATTGATTTTGTATCCTGCCACGCTACCAAATTGCTGTATGAGTTCTAGCAATCTGGGGGTGGAGGCTTTTGGGTTTTCTATGTAGAGTATCATGTCATCGGCGAAGAGGGAGAGTTTGACTTCTTCTTTGCCAATTTGAATGCCTTTAATGTCTTTTTGTTGTCTGATTGCTGAGGCGAGGACTTCCAGAACTATGTTGAACAGCAGTGGTGAGAGTGGACATCCCTGTCTTGTTCCTGATCTTAGGGGAAAGGCTCCCAGTGCTTCCCCATTGAGAATGATATTTGCTGTGGGCTTTTCGTAGATGGCTTTTAAGATGTCGAGGAAAGTTCCCTCTATCCCAACACTCTGAAGGGTTTTGATCAGGAATGGATGCTGTATTTTGTCAAATGCTTTCTCTGCATCTAATGAGAGTATCATATGGTTCTTGGTTTTTCTCTTGCTGATATGATGAATCACATTGATGGTTTTACGAGTGTTGAACCAGCCTTGTGTCCCAGGGATAAATCCTACTTGGTCATGGTGAATAATTTTCTTAATGTGTTGTTGGATCCTATTGGCTAGTATCTTGTTGAGAATTTTTGCATCCATGTTCATCAGGGATATTGGTCTGTAATTCTCCTTTTTGGTGGGGTCTTTGTCTGGTTTCGGAATTAAGGTGATGCTGGCCTCATAGAACGAATTTGGAAGTACTCCATCTCTTTCTATCTTTCCAAACAGCTTTAGTAGAATAGGTATGATTTCTTCTTTAAACGTTTGATAGAATTCCCCTGGGAAGCCATCTGGCCCTGGACTCTTGTGTCTTGGGAGGTTTTTGATGACTGCTTCAATTTCCTCCCTGGTTATTGGCCTGTTCAGGTTTTCTATTTCTTCCTGCTCCAGTTTTGGTAGTTTGTGGCTTTCCAGGAATGCGTCCATTTCTTCTAGATTTCCTAATTTATTGGCATACAGCTGTTCATAATATGTTTTTAAAATCGTTTGTATTTCCTTGGTGTTGGTAGTGATGTCCCCTTTCTCATTCATGATTTTATTAATTTGAGTCTTCTCTCTCTTCTTTTTAATAAGGTTGGCTAATGGTTTATCTATCTTATTAATTCTTTCAAAGAACCAACTCCTGGTTCTGTTGATCTGTTCCACAGTTCTTTTGGTCTCGATATCATTGAGTTCTGCTCGAATTTTAATTAACTCTCTTCTTCTGCTGGGGGTGGGGTCTATTTGTTGCTTTTTCTCTAGTTCCTTTATGTGTAAGGTGAGCTTTTGAATTTGAGATCTTTCCAGTTTTTGAATGTATGCTTGTATTGCGATGTATTTCCCCCTCAGGACTGCTTTTGCTGCATCCCAAAGATTTTGAACGGTTGTATCTTCATTTTCATTAGTTTCCATGAATCTTTTTAATTCTTCCTTAATTTCCTGGTTGACCTTTTCATCTTTTAGCAGGATGGTCCTTAACCTCCACGTGTTTGTGGTCCTTCCATATTTCTTGTTGTGATTAAGTTCTAATTTCAAGGCATTATGGTCTGAGAATATACAGGGGACTATCCCGATCTTTTGGTATCGGTTCAGACCCGATTTGTGACCCAGTATGTGGTCTATTCTGGAGAAAGTTCCATGTGCACTTGAGAAGAATGTGTATTCAGTTGAGTTTGGATGTAAAGTTCTGTAGATATCTGTGAAATCCATCTGGTCCAGTGAATCATTTAAAGCTCTCGTTTCTTTGGAGATATTGTGCTTAGAAGACCTATCCAGGGTAGAAAGAGCTAGATTGAAGTCACCAAGTATAAGTGTATTATTATCAAGGTATTTCTTGAGTTTGGTTATTAATTGGTTTAAATATTTGGCAGCTCCCACATTCGGGGCATATATATTGAGGATTGTTAAGTCCTCTTGTTGGATTGATCCTTTGAGTATGAGATAGTGTCCCTCTTCATCTCTCACTATAGTCTTCGGGGTAAATTTTAATTTATCTGATATAAGGATGGCAACCCCTGCTTTCTTTTGAGGACCATTTGAATGGTAAATGGTTCTCCAACCTTTTATTTTCAGGTTGTAGGTGTCCTTCTGTCTAAAATGAGTCTCTTGTAGACAGCAAAGAGATGGGTCCTGCTTTTTTATCCAGTCTGAAACCCTGCGCCTTTTGATGGGGTCATTAAGCCCGTTCACATTCAGAGTTACTATTGATAGATATGAGTTTAGTGTCATCATATCTATTCAGTCCTTGTTTTTGTGGATTGTTCCACTGAACTTCTTCTTAAAGGGGAATTTTAAGAGTCCCCCTTAAAATTTCTTGCAGAGCTGGTTTGGAGGTTACATATTCTTTCAGTTCCTGCCTGTCTTGGAAGCTCTTTATCTCTCCTTCCATTTTGAATGAAAGCCTTGCGGGGTAAAGTATTCTTGGTTGCATGTTCTTTTCATTTAGGACCCTGAATATATCCTGCCAGCCCTTTCTGGCCTGCCAGGTCTCTGTGGAGAGGTCTGCTGTTACCCTAATATTCCTCCCCATAAAAGTCAGGGACTTTTTTTCTCTTGCTGCTTTAAGGATCTTCTCCTTATCTTTGGAATTTGCAAGCTTCACTATTAAATGTCGAGGTGTTGAACGGTTTTTGTTGATTTTAGGGGGGGATCTCTCTATTTCCTGGATCTGAATGCCTGTTTCCCTTCCCAGATTCGGAAAGTTTTCAGCTAGGATTTGTTCAAATACATATTCTGGCCCTCTGTCCCTTTCCGTGCCCTCGGGAACCCCAATTAAACGTAGGTTTTTCTTCCTCAGGCTATCATTTATTTCCCTTAATCTATCCTCATGGTCTTTTAATTGCCTGTCTCTTTTTTCCTCAGTTTCCCTCTTTGCCATCAACTTGTCTTCTATGTCACTCACTCGTTCTTCCACCTCGTCAAGCCTCGTCGTTAGGACTTCTAGCTTGGATTGCATCTCATTTAATTGATTTTTAATTTCTGCCTGATTGGATCTAAATTCTGCAGTCATGAAGTCTCTTGAGTCCTTTATGGTTTTTTCTAGAGCCACCAGTAGCTGTAAAATAGTGCTTCTGAATTGGCTTTCTGACATTGAATTGTAATCCATATTTTGTAACTCTGTGGGAGAGTGGGCTGTTTCTGATTCTTTTTTTTGAGGGGTTTTCCTTCTAGTCATTTTGCTCAGTGCAGAGTGGCCAAAAACAAGTTGTATTGGGAAAAGGAGAAAAAGAGAGAGAAGGAAAGAAAAGAGAAAAAGAAAAAAGAGAAAGAAGAAAAAAATAGGGGAAAAAGAGAAGAAAAAGAAAGAAAAAGAAAGAAAGGAGAAAAAAGAAAAAAGGGGGGGTGGGGGAAGCAATCAGAAATCAAGAAGAAAGAGAGAAAAAAAGCACAAAACAAAACAAAACAAAAAAAAAAACAAAAACAAAAAAACAAAAAACAAAAAAAACCACGGGGGAGTATCTTCCGATTCTGTGTAGTTTAAGTCCCTTGACTTCCCTTGGAACTGGTCCGTCTCGCTGGTCTTCTGGGGGAGGGGCCTGCTGTGCTGATTCTCAGGTGTTAGCACTTGGGGGAGCTGCTCTGCCCCTGCCTGGTGCAGGGCTCGGTGGGGGTTGTTCACCCCGTGAGGCCCCGGGAGGAAGCCACAGTGGCGGGGGCAGCTCTGGGACCCTGGATCCAGCCCCCGCAGTAGCTCCGGGGCTCTCCTTCTGCAGGGCCTGGGGGCTCCGGGGCGGGGCCGCTGATCTGCTCAGTTCCAGGCAGGAGCGTCCTTGCTGTCCTGGGCCCTCCCGGCCTCTGCCTGTCCCGGGGGAGGCCGGATCCTGGGCTGTGTCCCGGCGCCCTGTGCTCCGGGGCCTGCGCTGTTGGATTCGCGCTCCCGGCGGTGCAGCCCCCTCCGCGGAGCCGCCGCCCGAGCCTCTCCGAGCTGTTCCCGGAGCCGCGCAGCCCCCTCCGCGCGGAGCTTCTTCCTCTGCGCGAGCCGCCGCCGCTGAGCTGTTCCCGGAGCCGCGCAGCCCCCTCCGCGGAGCCGCCGCCCGAGCCCCTCCGAGCTGTTCCCGGAGCCGCGCAGCCCCCTCCGCGCGGAGCTTCTTCCTCCGCCCGAGCCGCCGCCGCCGAGCTGTTCCCGGAGCCCCGCAGCCCCCTCCGCGGAGCCGCCGCCCGAGCCCCTCCGAGCTGCTCTGGGTCCCGCCGAGCGCTGCAGCCCTTAGGGAGCTCGGCGCACTCTCCGGGGCGCAGTTCCTCTGTTACTGTCCCAGGGAGCCCGAGGGCGTCCCCGCCTTTCTGGGGATCCTGCTCCAATTCCCGGGGAGCCCCTTTCCGCGGGGAAGGTTGGTGCAGCTCCTGCTCCTCCGGGACGGGGCTCTCCTGTCCTGGGGACACTCGCCCCGGCCTCAGCCCGGCTCCTCGCGGGGCCCCTCCCCCTTGGAGGCCTTTTGTTTCTTTATTTCTTTTTCCCCGTCTTCCTACCTTGATAGAAGCGCGAACTCTTCTCACTGCAGCGTTCCAGCTGGTCTCTCTTTAAATCTCAGGCCGAATTCGTAGGTTTTCAGGATGATTGGATGGTTTTCTAGGTAATTTGCTGAGGACAGGTGACCTGGAGACCCTACTCTGCCGCCATCTTGCCCCTCCCCCTGTTGATGGTATTTTGATAGGGATTGCATTGAATATGTAGATTGCTCTAGGTTACATAGACGTTTTAACAATGTTCTTCCAATCCATGAGCATGAAATATTTTTCCATTTCTTTGTGTCTTCTTCAATTTCTTTCATAAATGTTCTATAGTTTTCAGAGTGTAGATCTTTTACCTGTTTGGTTAGGTTTATTCCTAGCTATTGTATGGTTTTTGGTGCAATTGTAAATGGGATTGATTCTTTGGTTTCTCGTTCTTCTGCCTCATAGTTAGTGTATAGAAATGTGACTGACTTCTGGGCATTGATTTTATATCCTGTGACTTTGCTGAATTCCTGCATCAGTTCCAGTAATTTTTTGGTGGTGTCTTTTGGATTTTCCATGTAAAGAATCATGTCATCCAGCAGAGTGTCTTTTGCCACAGTGGGGAACATATTCACAAATTCGGGAGATGAGGACATGGACATCTTTGGAGGGCAGTATTCTGCTTACAGCCAACATCCAGGAAGAAACTGAGGCCCTCAAACTAACAACCCACAAGGAACCAAATGCTCCCAACAACCATGAAAGCTCAGAACAGGTGCTTCCCTAGTTGAGCCTCAAATGAGACCAGCCTCAGCTTGACTGAAGGTAAGGTGTGCCTACACTCCTGACCCTCAGTAAGTAAGATAAAAAAATGTGCATTGGTTTAAGCAGCTAAGATTGTGGTAATATTATTACACAATGATGGTTAACTATGACATTATATAAAAGGCTATTTTGCTTTGCTCTTACCTATTTATCCAAACTCATCTGCCATTGCCTCTCCTCAACTCACACATATGTACATTCACAGAATGTACACACACACACACACACACACACACACCTCCAAGTATGCACTTTTAGTTCTCTACCCAAAACACTCGGTTTCATGCCTCTGTGCTGTAAAAATTAATGAAGATCATCCAAAAGAGAACAAGTGAAGGCTATTTATTCCAGGCTGGTTATGGCAAAGGTTCTGGCCACCATCACTTGCATCTGGCAGAGACTCAAAGGCAGGCAGAGGAGAGCAAAAGATTTAGAGTGGAAGAAAGGGCAGGCTTCAGGTGTGCCCTGACTCAAGGATGTTGGCCTGGGGGAGCTGGAGGTCTGCTAACTACAAGGGGCATCCTGTGTGGTTGTTTAGGGGTGAGTCTTCATCTTTTTCCTGTTGGTCTTGAGCAGGAAGTGGGGGAAAAAATTAGAGAAGCTGTCAGTTACTAACAAAGAAATGGCCCTTTGGAGCTGAGTATTATGGAGTCATTGCTTGGCTGTCTGGGTCAGTTTCGAGAGATGGTAAATTGCCTCCTGACAACTGTGGGTTGGTTTTGGGCTGGTTGCTGCAGATCATGGGTCAGAGTTCTGTTTTTACTTATAGCTTGGCCACTGTCCAGTTGTGTATTTCAGTCTCACTGAACTTGTTCATGTGCTGTTCTCTCTATGCAGAGTGCTCATGCCTATACCTTAACCAGGTGCCACACTCAAATTCAACCTTCAGATCTCAGCTTTAGAGTACCTTCTTCTGTGAGGCCCACTGCGATCATTCTACCCCTTTTTAGTCCCTTGGGTAGTATGTTCCTTTCAGTGTTGACTGTTCCACATCATATTATTTTATTGGCATATTGTTTATGTTGCCAATTCGATTGTGAGCATCTCTGTTTCTCTAGTTACTCACAGCCTGGTACATCAGTAGATGCCTGCTAGATAGTTGTAAAATAGTTGGAACCAGCAACAACCCAAATATTCGCATATTCTTCATCCAACTAATGGTTTCATTTTGATGTGAAACTGAAGCCATGAAGTCATGCAGTCTTGGAATTGGAGAGCATCGAGCCCTGCCAGGAAAGACAATGAGAATGATAGAGGCCATTGTCTAAGTTCCCACAGAGGAACTTTGGAGTCATTGCTTGGCTGTCTGGGTCAGTTTCGAGAGAGTCCAGATAAAAGCCCAGAGGCAAAAGCCCCAGTTGGGTTCTTTGTGGTATTCAATGCATCCCAGAGACCTTGGGATAATGGAGAGGCCATGAGCCAGAAGTGCAGTTTCTGGGGCCTCTGTCTCAGTAAGTAAAACAAATGCTGGCACATAGACACTGTTGTTTATGTACAATAATGAACTTATGAATAATGGAAAATCACTCATTATCTAGCAACTACTATGACTCAAACTTTCCATGGAATTAATAGCATAAACCAGGAAAGCAGTGGAAGAAAGATGAGCATTATAGAATGATGTGAGTCTACCACTTTATCTGTCAATGTTCTCATGAGCTCCATCTTATAACAAATCAGACGACTGCAAATATTCAAAGTGGTATGCATAAATCCACTGTCATGTGAAAAGCTCAATAGAAAATATAAGCCCATAGCTATGCTACTTCCCGTCTTCTTTAGTCATTAACCCAGGTAAGTAGGCATGCTCAGGAATTTTCCTTCTTTTTGAATCAAGTCAAGTCCTTGTTTGCTTAATTAAAAGCAATGGCATCATCTTGACTGTGATGAAACAATCCCATTTCAACAAGCTATCATGCAAATTAGCAAGGAGTGAAGGGATTTGTCTATTTTCAAATTGTTTATTTTAAACTAGTGGAATTCAGAGGCAAAGTGCCAAGCAAAATCCAACATGCAAAATTTTCCTTGGAAAATGATGCTTTATGGATTTTGAGCTGAAACTTGGATTTTTTTCAGATTTTTGTCTCTTGCATCATTCTCGTTGCTGCAAAGTAATAATTAATAACCTAATATATATATATTGATATATACATATATCAATAGCTACAGCAAGCTATCAACAATAATATCAGATACCATTTTGGAATTTCTATTCTATTCTACATCATCATTTCCCCATTGAAAACATGTCCTTGGTTATGGATAATGTTTTCTTGGGACAGAGATGTTTTGGAAAAATGGAATACTCTAGTCCTTCCATGGATATTTATAATGTCCACCAGAAAAATATCTTTAGTAGGAGTCACAAAGTTAATTTTTTTTCTTTTTTTAAATGATTTATTTATTTGAGAGAGAAAGAGTGAAAGAGCACATGAGTACTTGTGAATGGGAGAAGGGCAGAGGAAGAGAATCTCAAGCAGACTCCCTGCTGAGTGTGGAGCATGACATGAGGATTACTCTCACAACTCTAAGATCATGACCTGAGCCAAAATCAAGTGTCAGATACTCAACCGACTGAGCTACCCAGGTACCCCTAAAGGAAATTCAGAGCTGTTGAACCATACTTGATAATGGAACAGATAATATGTGCAATATTTATTAGCATCATGGGAATTGGTGTTTCATGGAATAGGTTTTGATATTTTAATCATTAAAAACAAACTAGTAAATAGGTTTCTCAACACAGATAAGAAAAATAAGATCTGGAGGGGCACAGTGACTTGAATAAAACCAACAAGTAAATTCTATCCCTGGAATTTAAACCTGTTATCTGTCTGATTCCAAAGTATGTTTCCTAGATGTATGCATTTCTTTTGGCAACTTGAATCTTGATCTGTGTGTGTACTGGGCCATTCAAATTAAATCTTACATCCTTGCTATTGAAGTGATTTCTATTGGATGTTTGCAAAATAAAGCACCACAACTAGATAGCAGACCTTGACTCAAGTCTTCATATGAGGCATGGAAGGCCTTTGATCCCTTTGCTAGTGCCAGAGACTCATGCCAGCATGGCACAGCAAGAGGCCACTGGTTGGGGCCAGGAAGAGGGACAGGGAGAAGGCAACCCTTGCTGGCACTAATGAGTGCCAAGTTCCAGGGTGGGCCTGGCCTGGGCTACAAGGGTGCCCAGGATATGGCATGGATCCCAGATACTGTCACTGAGGCATGGCCCAACTCACCATTTCTTAACAATTTTGCTGTTGATGATCAGAATTTCCTAGTTTTGATAAGTTCTAATTTGTCTTATTTTCTTATTTGATTACTGGTTTGTAGCCTATTGAAGAAAGCTTTTCAAAAAACAAGGTTATGAAGGCATGTTACAGCTTTATTCTGAAGGTTGATTATTTAAACTTTCAGAATTGTGCAAATTACTGTCCTCAAATTAGATTGTGAAATAGGGAGAAAAGTTCATTTTTCTCTGCATACATAGAACATTTTTAGCAAAATGAATTGAAAAGACTGTTTCTCAGTGAAAATTTGTGTCACTGTAAATCGAATGACTGTGTATGTAGGGATGTATTTTGGCTGATTGCTCTATCTATGCATCATTACACATTGACTTAATTATTTTAGCTTCATATTAAGTCTTGAAACCTATAAATCCTCTAATTTTTTCTTCTTTAATATTGTCTTGGCTATTCTATGTCCATAGCATTTCCATTAAATGTTTGGATTTATCGATATCTACAACACTAACAAAAATAATGAACTTCTGGGATTTTAGCTGGAATTATATTGATTCTTAAATGAATTTGGGAAGAATTGAAATCTTAATATTATTAAGTATCTCAATTCATAAATGTGGATTACCTGTATATTTATTTAGATATTCCTTAATTTTTCTCATCAAAATTTTGTATTGCTCTGTGTATGATTTTTACACACCTTTCCTTAGATTTATTAACAATTATCTGATAATTTTTAATATTACATATATTTCTATGGATGTATTCCTATGTACTTGAGAATTTTCCTATGCAAATGGTAGTGCTTTGAAATTTATTTTTATATTCTTCACTGCTAGAATATATAAGCATAATTATTTTTATACAGAACTTACATTTCCTCGTTTCAACTATCTTTGCTAAATTGACTTATTAGCTCTAATTATAGATTTAGGGAATTTCTACATCCACAATCATGTCAGTTATGAAGAGAAATGGCATTTTAAATTCCACTTTAGATCTTTATAGCTTTTTCGTGTGTGCATGATGGCTAGACAGTGGCTAGTGTCTCCACTACAAAGCTGATTAAAGGTGATGACAGTAGACATCTTTTTGTGTGTTTTCTGTATTTTGTTAATGTGTAAGTTAAAGTGATAAGAATTTTAACATTAAGCTGAACTTTCATTCTTGGAATAAATCCCCCTCGGTCAAACTATATTGCTCTTTTTATACATTGCTGGAACATAAGAGTCATTCAATAGATATTCCCTTTAACATCTCTCACTTTCCTCTTGGTAGAGTCAAGGATATGCACATATATCCCATTATATAATGCACTAGAGATTGACTATATACACAATATTATACATAATATATAGGATGTATATATTATAATCTCTGATGAGAACCACCAATTCTGTCTAAAAGTTTAGAGAAGTCGTTAAGAAGGATAAAATGTTCAATTAAAAATTTAAAGAGTGAATAGAATTTCAACAGCAGAAGAAAGCACACAAAACATAGTTGTCTATTAACACACTAAATGCAATTGGTGTCTCTTTTGAGCCTTCCTCTGAGGAGGGTACCCCAAGTCTCACCAATTAGCATCAATGGCATGAGATGACCAGTCTAAGCTCCCACCTGACAAGAAGGGTGGCTACTTGAAAGAACAAAATTTACAAAATAAGTGGTAATTTAAAAAATGAACAGTAATTTGTCAAATGATTTGAAAGAACTCCTTAAATATCTGAAAGAATTAGTGCAGTTCCAGAGGTTTTCTTGATTTTCTTGTCATCACATGTTTAGGATCCTTGTTCATGTCTTGTCCTGGTAAATATACCCTGAAAAGTAACCACTCTTTCAACTTCTATGACTATAAGCTGATTTTTCATGATTTTGAACTTGGTGTCAAGGGATTCATCAGTATGTACTCACTTCTGTTGCTTCTTTAACTTTTTTTTTTTTTTGCTTCTTTAACTTTTTTATGTTTATAATGTTTATTAACTTTTGTGTATAATTGTTCCGGGTACTATGCTATGCATAACAATGCATCCCCACACTTTGTAGCATAACACAACAACTCACTGTACTTATAGATTCAGGACTTTGGACAGAGCACGGCCTGGCAGGCGTGTCTGCCCTCTGCAATATCAGGCTCAGCTAAAAGGCTCAGTTTTTTTTTGTTTGTTTGTTTTTTGTTTGTTTGTTTGTTTTTACCTTTAGGTGCCTGGGGTTGATGTTGGTTACCAGCCAGAATATGATCTCCCACAAGAGGAGTCTCCATGTGAACTCGGATGCCTCATAACATGATGCCTGAGTTTCAAAATTGAGTGGTCTGAGGGAGTAAGAGAGTGAAGCAAAAGTCAAATTTCCTTTTCCTTCCTAACTTTAAAGTGGGAGTCACACAGTATAACTTCCACTGCATTATACTGGTTTAGGCAATACAAAGCTTTGTCTGGATTCAAGGAAAAAGAAAAAGAAAACTGTCACCTTTCCTTCATTTATTTGTTTGTTTGTTTGTTTGTTTGTTTGAGTGAGTGGTGTGAGGTGCAGAGAGAGAGGGAGAGAGAGAATCCCAAGCAGCCTCCATGCTCAGAACCCCTGACAGGGGCTCGATCTCAATACCCTGAGATCGTGACCTGAGCAAAAATCAAGAGTTGGCTGCTCAACTGACTGAGCCACCCAGGCGCCCCTAAAAACTTCACCTTTCAATGGAGAAATATCAATGTCTTATTGTAAGAAAAGCATATGGGATGGAATATATATTGGTAATTCCTGATGTATTAGGCTTCCAGTTTAGGTACTATAAATCTAGATAAACTATCCTTGTATATATTTTTGATACACATATGTATTTATTTCCATTGAGTATATATTATGTTGAATGGTATGCTCAGTCATGAAGGATGGGTTATACCAGCTTTAATAATGAGTTCTAATTTTTTTCCATTGCATTTGGACAAATCTACTCTTCTATTGGCAGCATATAAATCATGTAGCTGTTCCACATCCTTATTATTCAGAGTGAAATAAGAAGCTGGTAAGTGATTTGGGGATAGATTTTAGGAAGCCCTACCTTTGGGGTTCAGACATTTCCTCCAAAGCCAAGGTTTTTAAGCTGGAGGGCCTATAGCCCAAAGCCTGAAGATACACTTTATACACAAGAACTGTGGTGGTCCTGGTGTTGCTGTTGTTACTTCTAACTGACTTTGAATTCCTTAGGTTTGGCATAAATCACTATACCGTGCTCCCACCTAGTTACTACTCCATAATTTAGCAAGACCCATCTTGGAATTATTCACTTCACTCCTGAAAGCATTTATTTTTAAACTCTCCAAATAAACAAAATTAAATACTGTATTGCTGGGGATATAAGTGTGCATGTATAGTGTAATTTTTTTAAAAAGACCAAGAGGATAATAACTTCACAATTCAAAATGAAACTTACCTTTGGTGGGAGGCAGAGGACGGGTTGGGTGTTAGCACGTGTTTTGAGTCATTGGTGTTGTAATGCTGTAGTTATTATTTGGGTAGTACATCCACGGTTAAGTTTTTTCGTTTTGCCTTATTGTTTACATATATAACATAAATCCTTCATATGTATATTTGTACGTGTATATGCATTTATTAATTTGGTCGTTTATGAGACAATAGACTAGGTATATGAGTATAAATTATTACATGATAAAAAAAAATTAAGCCTCAGAGGCACCTGGGTGGTTCAGTTGATTAAGCATCTGACCCATGATTTTGGCTTGGGTTATGATTGCAGGGCCATGAGATCGAGCCCCATGTTAGGCTCTGCGCTCAGCAGAGAGTCTGCTTGAGATTCCCTCTCCTTCTCCCTCTGCCTGTCCCCCTGCTCACTCTCTCTCTAAATAAATAATTATAAATAAAAATCTTAAAAAAATGAAGCCCCATATTTCTTTCATACAATTTGTGCATGTTGTGTAGTGTGACTTGTGGGAGGAAATCTGTGAATATAAGAAGCTTAATATAAGATGAAAAGGAAGAGAGACTCACAAACCTTTTAGTGTAAATGGGCATAATCTGTCTTTTCCTCAACACCGACTGGGCTGTTCATTTAATTATACCTGGATTTTTTCCAAAATGCAATATTTGAGGGCAAAACACTGAAGGGTGTTGTATGCTGGAAATATGCCCAGATTTGGATGAAAGCAGCCCAGAAAGAGGGTGAGAACAGGCAGGAGGGGTGCCGTGGTGGCTGCGGAGAGCGTTTGCGGTAATTTACGGCTCTGCTATTTTTCAGAAAGGCCCACTCCCAAATGGACAATCCAACTTAGAGCACTGCATGTCACTGTTTTCCACAGGGAGTTTGAAGTGAATAGTTATTGTGGATGCGTTATATCTGTGTACCTTAGGCATTTTCCACTCATTACTGCTTTCACGCAGCAGATGCTTAATATGTACTGAACAGAAATCCAGTATCATCTCTAAACCCCACAACCAACATTCCCATGAAGTCTGTGCTATTGCCCATATTTTACAGATGGAAAGATGGAGTCTCAGAGATGTTCAGTAGCTTATTGATGGGGCAGGTCGTGGTTTCCAAATGCAGCCATCACAATAGTCCACATGCTCTTCTGACAGTGTGACCCACCTGCTACTTCCCCATCCATGGGAGGGCTATGTGTCCCTCCTCTTGAAACTTAGTGGACATTTGTGGCTGCCTTGACCAATGCACTGTAGGGGCAGTGACTCCATGTGACTTAGGGTCATGAACTGAAATGAAGTTTGCTCCTTGCTCTCTCTCTTTCATGAGATTCTTGCTCTTGGAACTTGACTACCATGCTGTGAGAAAACCCGGACTACACAGAGAAGCCATGTGTGGGAGTTCCTGCTGACAATCCCAGCGAAGGCCCCAGCCAACAAGCAGCCCCAACTGATAGACGTGAGAGTGGACAACCTTCAGAGAGTCTATGTCAGCCACGTCTAGTTGCACTTGAACGAGAGACCAGGAGTTCTGAGAGCCTGTGAGTGAGTCCAGTTGGCCCTCAGACCAAGAGGAGTGGTAATAATACTAACAGACAATGATAAAAATGGTGTATTATTGGGGTTTGTTCTTGCTCTAAGTTTGGAGTGGTTTCTTAACTTTGCAGTCATAGATAAGTGAATCTCACAGTAAACCTCTGGGCTTAAAGCCCTGGGCTCAGAAGCTCACGCTCATTCATATTATAAAAGATGCCATTGTGCCTCTAGCAAATGGCCATGTTCTCACTTGCAGTTCCTACAGTTCTGTAGATAGCCTTGAGATTTTCTGGTTAATCAGCTTTCATCGTCCTTCTTCTCACTGCTGCAATTCTAGACCTACTGTCCCAGGTACAATGATCGTGAACACTGCTGTATCTCAAGGAGTGCAGAGTCTGGTGAAAAAGGAAAACACAGCCACTAATTGCTGGAAAGGGTGAAGGTCAAGGTCGATGACGGACATCAAGGAAGAGCAACATCTGTGAGGATGACTGGCAGGACAAGAGCTTCCTGAAGAAAGGGTGGGCTGATGAACGCTTGAGGAATTCAACTGAATTAAAGAATTAAACTGAAACGAAGTCAAGGGAAAGAATCCCCCAAAAGTGGCATGAATCTTGCAAAGGCAGAGAAGCAAATCGTCGTTTACTGAGTGAAAGAATGAATATCCCAGCATTACTCCTGGGGCACTTGAGGCCAGCTGTGGTGGAGGATGCTGGCATGACGATCTGGTGCTACCTCTCAGAGGGGAAGGTGTGCCATCTTCGGGACTGGAGTGTACAGCACCACGTGTGGAGCATCCTGGAAAGACAGTTTGGCATGTGAATCAGCCACTAAAAACAGCTCCACAAGCAGGCCTGTGTGCTGATATTCTTACCCTGTAACCCTGGGTCAGGATCTAGTAATTATGATTAAAAAGGAAAAAAAGTTTCCCTTGATGATTGCGATGCAGCCATATTAGGCGAGACTGCTGGGCTGATGCGATCCACGAAGGGATTTTAGGCAGGTCGGGGACAGAGTTGGGCTGGGTGCCCGGAGTGGTGGTTCATCGGGCAGTCCAGAGCGAGGAACAGGGGCTGGGGCTGGACGCAGGGAGTCCAGAGCGGAGGGACAAGGGCTGGGGCTGGACGCAGGGAGACCAGTCAGGAGGCCATGGACAGTCCAGGTGAGAGCTGGAGAGGTGCAGCCAGGGCAGCGACAGCGCTGGTGGGGGCTGAGTTCAGGCACAGGCAGGGCTGGTGATTGGCAGTCGGGAGAGGGGGGAGACAGCAGTTAGGGACAATGAGTAGTTTGAGCTCTGAAATGGTGCGCTTTGGGGCTGTCATTTGGGATGAAGAGTGACAGAACAGGCTCACAGAAATCCCCAACTGCGGGGGAGCAAGAGCTGTCCTCACTACGCAGGAAATAGTGATCCCTATTCAAAGGAATAGAAATTAAATTAATGACAAGCCAGGAAGAGACTCTTCCAGCTTCTGAAACAGATACATGATTTATATAGATAATAATAAGAAAAATTCCTGAATATAAAAAAAAAATAAAAGGCCTAAATGGAGTAGAAATATGAGCCGAGGCTATAAGTAGCCTCTTGGCAGACGGGGAAGCCTAATTCACTAATGTGTTTATTAAAAATGTCCAAATTCAGTAATTACAGAATGCTGATTTAAACGATTAAAGGGATACCTTTTACCCTGACAAACATGACAAGGAAGTGTAATTCAGGATGTCGGAGGGGATGTGGGCATGGGAATGTGGTGATGCTGGTGGGTGGCCCCACTCGCTGCTTCCTCTGTACCAGGGGAGACAGACAGACGGCATCGGTCAAATAACAGGTGCACAGCCAATGACCCAGCAGAGAAGCTGCCACACAGGGATCAAATGCAAGGTGGCTCATTTCCGCTCTGAGTGAGCAGGAGGTACTAGAAAGAAAGCCCAGGTGCCCGCCCATGGGGTCACAGGTAAAATGTGTGAGCACACTATGGGGCAGGAAGCAGTCAGAAGGAACAAACCAGAGGGACTTTCTTGTCAAAATGAGATATCAGCATAGTGTCACTGGTATACACTTAAAATATAGGCACAGAAAACAGTATTTCGCATTTCTCAAGGGTGCCCACGTATACAGGGGACAATCTCACATTGTAGCAGTGACCCGTCTGGGAAGCAAGAGACATCTGGGGGAGAGAGGGGAAGGAATGAAAACAGAATGAGGAAGAGAGAGAAAGAGAGACAGAAACAGAGAGAGAGAGAGAGAGACAGAGATGGAGGGGCAGAGCCAGGCCCAGGGAGAGAGAGAGAATGAGCCAGAATGGATTCACGGTGATGATGCTGGGGTGTCATGAGCTGAGAACACTACTGGCTCAGCTTTCTGGCCCTGAGGGTTCTATACCCCCCAACAGACATGGGAGCTGAGAGAAGGTCTAGCCGAGAAGATACTGAGAGATTTGAGTTTGGCATCACTGGGCCCCGGGCCGTGGAACCTCAGGATGCGCAGGGACAGGTGTGAATGGAGACCACGAGGAGAGAGAGCCCAGAGACTCAGCCCACCACTCAGAAGAGGAAACCACGAGAAAGAATGAGATGTCACAGGGCAAGGGGTCTTGAGTCATGGGGCTGGACGCAGACAGGGGTGGGAGCTGCCCAGGAAAGCCAGAGACCTGGGTGCAAGGGGGACAGAGAGAGCACAGTGTGGGTCTGGGGAGCCAAGGGCAGAGCCTCCGGGAGGGCTGCGTGAGCAGCATTTGAGAGGCGGCTCGGAGGCCCCTTGGGATACGGCTGGAGCCTCTTCTGCATCTGGTCATGACGTCCTGCTCTTCTCATCAAGAGCCCCTGGGCCTGGACGGGTGGGGTAGGGGCTGCGGTGCAGAGACCAGGCCCAAGGGGCAGGTGGGGTCTTGTCACCCAGGAGGCACTCCAAGACATCTTTCAGATCATTTCTCACCTCGGATCTCAGTTTTGCGGAGATGAATCAGAGATAATTATCGTCTCGCACACGGTCCTTCCCTGGCTTCAGTTAGATGGCACACGGGAAGCTCCTTTCGATCTTCCTGCTGCTTCGAGCCTGGGGCACGGCAACTCCTGCAAGCATCGCCCCACTTTCCATCTCTGTGAACCCCCCTTCCCTGGGCCTTTCTTGTAAATGAAAATCACACACTGTTCGTTCTTTGGTGACTGGCTTCCTTCATTTAGTGCAATTCTTTTAAAGCCTCGTCTTTCCTCTGTCAACTTCTCCCCAAATGCCTCTCCAGTGTTTACCGTGTCCAGGGTGGGATGTTTTGGAGACGGTGGGTGGGCTTGGTCTCTGATTAGGGAAGTGGGCCACAGGTACTTCAGATTTGACGGGGTCCTTGGGATGTCCCATCTGTCCGTCTTGATTTACAGGTGAGGATGCAGAGGGCAGAAGAGGTAAAGTGAGTCCCTGAAGTCTGAGAGTGAGGGAGGGGCAGAGGAGGGTGTGCAGCCTTTCTGCCCATACACCTGCTGCCCCCAGAGGCCACACGGGCCAGAACATTTTGGCTGCAGGCCTTTGGCAGCCTCCCCCTTAGGATTCAGTCCTCAGAAAAAAACTGCCATATGCATGATCTGAGAGACAAAGTGGAAATTACTGAACTCGGGGCCAAGACAAGCACATTCCACTCCTGCCAATCATCCAGCTTCCCATCGGGGGAGGTAGCCTCCCTCTCTGGCCTCAGGAAAGTGCAAGAATCTCTTGAAGACCAGCCCTGTCTCTAACATTCTGCAATTTAGGGGGCACAGAGAATCTGCTTTTCCAGGCTCACAAAATGTCCCGTTTTTATCTGACTTCAATTTATGGGAGGGAGCAAGCTATACAATTGCCCGTTCTTGCTTCGACTCTTGATGGAAACCAGTGGGGTGCCCACTGAGCTTAAGGGATGTCCAGGGGGTCTTGAACTTTCTGCCCTGGCGGCTTGGGATCAACTGGTCCTTCCTGGGGTTCCCTTCAGTCTACAGACAAGTGGTGGCAGCAAATCACAGAACCTTCTCCTCTGCTGGCAAGACTTACTCTCCTGCCCTGAGAGGCAGACATGCCTGGCTCCTTCTGCCTTTGGCTGTTGCCTCCTGTGGATCTTCCAGCCATGCCCCTTCTCCATGGAGTGGGATTTGGAATTCTTGAGTTGGGTAGCAAGACACCGAGGCGGATTTTGACCTCATGGGGACAAATAGTGGTACAAGTTCATTGAATACTTGCTGCACACTGAGTAGTGATCTGCTCACTGCTTTTTCTTCATCTTATGAATGTCCACAGTGCTTGATGGTCCCTGTTGTACAGATCGTGGAGCAGGTTTGGAGTTTAAGCACAAAGCCTCAGGCTGCACCCTAGCGAATGGGGTGGAGACAGGGGCCCGAGGAGCGAGGATGATACCCAGGTCTGAGCTCTCTTCCACCACGCTGCCCACTGTGATCTGGAAAAGCTGCCGATGAAATGCTGAGCTGATGGTCATCCAGTCTCCCAACTCCGTGTCTCAAAAGGTCAGGAGGGAAACACGTGAACTTCTAACGCATGTTTAGATTTTGCACTCCACGTGGTAGAACTGGGTTTAGAACTCAAGATTCCAAGAGCACAATTCAATGACAGTGAATTCGAGCCTGGAACATGGCAACCTGCATCCCAGTCTGACCTTCTTCTCTTCAGGCAAGGGGGTGAGAGCCGTTCTGGGGGGAACAGCAGATGCTGGCACTTCAAAATTAAGCAATATGTAAAATTATACATATATGCACCTCAAGGGCTTGGCAGTGCATTTTTTTAAAGGTGTATTTATTTATTTGAGTGGAGAGGGGCAGAGGGAGAGAGAGGCCCAAGCAGACTCCCTTCTGAGGATGTGGGGCTTGATCCCAGGACTCTGAGATCACGATCTGAGCTGAAACCAGGAGTCTGATGCTTAACTGACTGAACCACCCTGGTACCCCGACAGTGCATTTTATAAAAGTCACTTCCTGCCACTGAAATAATTTAGAGGAGTGGGTCTGCTACAGTCTCTCCCTTAACCCAGCACAGCAGATAATACTGATTCCGTGATTTGCCCACTCCCAAGGCATCACTGGGCCCTTCCCATACTTTCTGAGAGTAAGCAAGATCTAGAAAACCTTTTGAATCGGATTTCATGGTTCTAGAGGCTTCATGTCATTGGCTGGCTGTCTGGGAAGGGTTAATTATAGTCAGTCAGCTTGGCAAGAACTAACCCCTTCAGCTAATGGTAGAAAAACCTGTATTCATTCATTCATTCATTCATTCATTCATTCATTCATTCATCTCCTACCCACTCTTCTGTGCCAAGAACTGAAGACAATAGCGAGCAAAAGCAGATCTGGTGTCTGTACTCAGGGGCTCACCAAACGTGCCCATTAGCAGAATATGACACATGAGGAGCTGGTGACAGGCGGGGCTTGTACTAGCAAATGGGAGATTGAACAGAGCACTTAGCTTCTGGAAGGAAGTAACATAGATCAAGAAGACCTGAGAGTGAGCCTCTTCTAGGCCTTTACAGACCATAGGAGAAATTTTGTTCTGTATTTTAGAATCACTGAAAACCCAAATAAAAAGTGTTAAGCAGGAGTCAGGGTGGGAGATATTACCAGATGTACGTTGTGAAATAAGGGAACCACGAGACGTTGTGGCACAAACCCACCTAGGAGGGTGGAAGCTGTGTAGACCTCCAGGGCCCAGAATACTCAGGACCTGAGTTAGCTCTAAGGTCTGGTCCAGATCATCAAGACCCACACAGAGAGAACTCAGGGATGCTGGGTCTGATAGTGGTAGTGCACACATACCCTACCTCTCTGTCTTTGAGAGGACACACCCCGCTTTTTATGGGTAACAGAAATCTCCAATCAAACCAGCTTAGACAATCAGGGAATGGGACCTAGGAGGGCTCTATCCATCCACGCTGTCTCTGCAAGCCTCCCTGCTCTGCCCACCTCTGCACATCTGCTTCCTTCTCATACTGCCATGTCTCACAGTGGGGGAAACGTGGTTGGAGGTCCAATTCCAAGTGTTTATTTTCAAAATATAGATAGAAACCTATTTCTCAGAATCCCTACAAAATCCTGAGTCAGGAAGGCATTCCCTGTGGCTAGGAGAATATTGGGCATCTGTTGGCCTAGGCTAGTCAACACAGTAAGGAGAATGGAGTTGATCTTTCTGGCTTAAACACCCTTAGGGCTTAGGGAGGAATTGCAAACTCACCCCTTATCTCAATGGCAAGACCTGAGAGTGAGCCTCTTGTAGGTCTTTATAGACCATAGGAGAAATTTTGTTCTGTATTTTAGAATCACTGAAAACCCAAATAAAAGGTGTTAAGCAGGAGTCAGGGTAGGAGAAATTACCAGATGTACGTCGTGAAATAAGGGAACCACGAAAGGTTGTGGCACAAACCCACCTAGGAGGGTGGAAGCTGTGTAGACCTCCAGGGCCCAGAATACTCAGGACTGGGTTAGAAGGTCAAATACACCATCTTGGAGGGGAATCCACTGCCCCTACACTACTGGTCTCTTTATACCCCCGTGCTGAATTCCTTAAAGAAGGACTCTGTTTCAACTACTCGCCATCATTCTGCATGCAGTGTTCTTCCACCAGTGAGCACCACTGGCCTATGACCAGCCTGAACCCGACTATCCCCAGGAAGGGCCCTCTCTTGGCCCAGCTGCTGGGACCCATTATAAACATGAACACCCCAGTGCAGGGATGACAGCCTCAGCAGTTCCCTCAGAATTTACGGGTGTGGCAGCTTCCGGAACAAACAAATCTTCTTTACCATGGTGGGAGGCTGATCTGGAGCTCCAGGCACGGGGCCCCCCCTCCATGGGACATCATCAAGCCAAAGCAAGATGACCACTAGGAGGCAATGTTGAGGATCATCCAATTTTCAAATGGGGATTGGACCAAATTACCTCCTCGCTACTTTGAATCTATAACTGGAGTATTACTTAGTTATTCTCCTTATTTCACTGAAGATGCCCTCCCGAGATCAGTATTCTCATTATATTAATTGTTTCAATTTGTCTGCTGGGAAAAAGGCTTGGCAAGATTTCAGAGCTCAGGAGCAGTCAAAGGAGAATTTTGCCCGCCTCCCCACCTCCACCTCTCCCAACCCCGGAGTCTGGCTTATGTCAGATTTTACTTAAAGTTACAGGCTGTGAAAGCCAAAGGGCTCTGAGATGTGGAGACAGAGGAACAGAGAGGGGAAGGGACTTACCTATAATGAGACAGAGTTCATGGAAGAAGCCAGCTGGGAGCCCGGGCATCCTGACTGCCGGGGTGATGTGTCTTGCCTTCTCACCATGAGGTCCCCTCTCCAAAGGGGAGATGATTCAAACGTGTGCAATGCTGTCGGAAAGAACTGCATGTGATCTCTAGAAGCTGACAAGTGAAGATGTCTGGAATACCTTACCTGAAAGACATGTCAGAGTATACACAGAAAAGTCCCATCCTTCCTGAACAATGAGGGACTCGATCCTCAATAAAAAACGTATATATATATAAATATATATATATATATATCGTATTTATATATATAAATAAAATGTGTGTGTGTATATATATATATCTCCTGAGTTTATATATATATACTTCACAAATATGTATCCATTTTAGTGTGAGCATGCCTTATACATGTGCGTCTCTATTTATCCGATTTTAAATCATGAATTAGACTCTGAAGACTTTGCTTAAAGACTTCCAGTGACTATGCACTGCCCTCAGCTGTACCCTACGTTCCCCTGCCGAGGCTCTGTGTGGCATGGAAGCCAGCTCTCCACGGCATCTCATTCCATTCTCCCCGTCTCTGCACGCCCCAGTCATGCTCCCAGAGGCCCAATGCACTAAGCTCAATCCTCTTTTGTAGGAAGGGCCTTCCAGAGGCCTCTTCTGGGCCTTTGCATTTTGCCCCCAAGCTCACTCCAACCGCATGCAATACAATGTCTGATTCTTTTGCGTTACTTGGATCTCAGTTTGTGAAAGAGACATTTTCTGATCGCCCTCTACAGGGCAGCCCTTTCCCAGTCACTGCCATCCCTACTTGCGGGCCACTTCCATCCGTCTATTTAGTTCTTGTCTGCCTCCCCCCGCAGAAAGGTAAAGTCTGTGAGAGTAGAGAGACCCTGGCTGCCTTGTTATTGCCGTACCCTGGTATCTGCCAGGATATTCTAGTACACAGTAGGAAATCAATAAGTACCTGTCAGAGGGATAAAAACATAAATCTAATGTGAGCCCTACAGAGTGCGAGGACAGTCTGTTAAACTCTTTGCGGTGGTCATCTTTGGGAATGGACGAACAAGGAAATTGTGGTGTTTTTATTATACCGGATGACGCCTAATAAATATTTTACATGAGTACATTTGGACTTGGTGAGAATAAATTTAAAAATTGTTTCATTGGGGGGAGGGGCAAGATGGCGGAGGAGTAGGGTCTCCAGGTCACCTGTCCTCAGCAAATTACCTAGAAAACCATCCAATCATCCTGAAAACCTACGAATTCGGCCTGAGATTTAAAGAGAGACCAGCTGGAACGCTACAGTGAGAAGAGTTCGCGCTTCTATCAAGGTAGGAAGACGGGGAAAAAGAAATAAAGAAACAAAAGGCCTCCGAGGGGGAGGGGCCCCGCGAGGAGCCGGGCTGAGGCCGGGGCTAGTGTCCCCAGGACAGGAGAGCCCCGTCCCGGAAAAGCAGGAGCTGCACCAACCTTCCCCGCGGAAAGGGGCTCCCCGGGAATTGGAGCAGGATCCCCAGAAAGGCGGGGACGCCCTCGGGCTCCCTGGGACAGTAACAGAGGAACCGCGCCCCGGAGAGTGCGCCGAGCTCCCTAAGGGCTGCAGCGCTCGGCGGGACCCGGAGCAGCTCGGAGGGGCTCGGGCGGCGGCTCCGCGGAGGGGGCTGCGGGGCTCCGGGAACAGCTCAGCGGCGGCGGCTCGGGCGGAGGAAGAAGCTCCGCGCGGAGGGGGCTGCGCGGCTCCGGGAACAGCTCAGAGGGGCTCGGGCGGCGGCTCCGTGGAGGGGGCTGCGCGGCTCCGGGAACAGCTCAGCGGCGGCGGCTCGCGCAGAGGAAGAAGCTCCGCGCGGAGGGGGCTGCGCGGCTCCGGGAACAGCTCGGAGAGGCTCGGGCGGCGGCTCCGCGGAGGGGGCTGCACCGCCAGGGAGCGCGAATCCAACAGCGCAGGCCCCGGAGCACAGGGCGCCGGGACACAGCCCAGGATCCGGCCTCCCCCGGGACAGGCAGAGGCCGGGAGGGCCCAGGACAGCAAGGACGCTCCTGCCTGGAACTGAGCAGATCAGCGGCCCCGCCCCGGAGCCCCCAGGCCCTGCAGAAGGAGAGCCCCGGAGCTACTGCGGGGGCTGGATCCAGGGTCCCAGAGCTGCCCCCGCCACTGTGGCTTCCTCCCGGGGCCTCACGGGGTCAACAACCCCCACCGAGCCCTGCACCAGGCAGGGGCAGAGCAGCTCCCCCAAGTGCCAACACCTGAGAATCAGCACAGCAGGCCCCTCCCCCAGAAGACCAGCGAGACGGACCAGTTCCAAGGGAAGTCAAGGGACTTAAACTACACAGAATCGGAAGATACTCCCCCGTGGTTTTTTTTGTTTTTTGTTTTTTTGTTTTTGTTTTTGTTTTTTTTTTTTGTTTTGTTTTGTTTTGTGCTTTTTTTTTCTCTCTTTCTTCTTGATTTCTGATTGCTTCCCCCACCCCCCCTTTTTTCTTTTTTCTCCTTTCTTTCTTTTTCTTTCTTTTTCTCTCTTTTTCCCCTATTTTTTTCTTCTTTCTCTTTTTTCTTTTTCTCTTTTCTTTCCTTCTCTCTCTTTTTCTCCTTTTCCCAATACAACTTGTTTTTGGCCACTCTGCACTGAGCAAAATGACTAGAAGGAAAACCCCTCAAAAAAAAGAATCAGAAACAGCCCACTCTCCCACAGAGTTACAAAATATGGATTACAATTCAATGTCAGAAAGCCAATTCAGAAGCACTATTTTACAGCTACTGGTGGCTCTAGAAAAAACCATAAAGGACTCAAGAGACTTCATGACTGCAGAATTTAGATCTAATCAGGCAGAAATTAAAAATCAATTGAATGAGATGCAATCCAAGCTAGAAGTCCTAACGACGAGGCTTGACGAGGTGGAAGAACGAGTGAGTGACATAGAAGACAAGTTGATGGCAAAGAGGGAAACTGAGGAAAAAAGAGACAGGCAATTAAAAGACCATGAGGATAGATTAAGGGAAATAAATGATAGCCTGAGGAAGAAAAACCTACGTTTAATTGGGGTTCCCGAGGGCGCGGAAAGGGACAGAGGGCCAGAATATGTATTTGAACAAATCCTAGCTGAAAACTTTCCTGAATCTGGGAAGGGAAACAGGCATTCAGATCCAGGAAATAGAGAGATCCCCCCCTAAAATCAACAAAAACCGTTCAACACCTCGACATTTAATAGTGAAGCTTGCAAATTCCAAAGATAAGGAGAAGATCCTTAAAGCAGCAAGAGAAAAAAAGTCCCTGACTTTTATGGGGAGGAATATTAGGGTAACAGCAGACCTCTCCACAGAGACCTGGCAGGCCAGAAAGGGCTGGCAGGATATATTCAGGGTCCTAAATGAAAAGAACATGCAACCAAGAATACTTTATCCAGCAAGGCTTTCATTCAAAATGGAAGGAGAGATAAAGAGCTTCCAAGACAGGCAGGAACTGAAAGAATATGTAACCTCCAAACCAGCTCTGCAAGAAATTTTAAGGGGGACTCTTAAAATTCCCCTTTAAGAAGAAGTTCAGTGGAACAATCCACAAAAACAAGGACTGAATAGATATGATGACACTAAACTCATATCTATCAATAGTAACTCTGAATGTGAACGGGCTTAATGACCCCATCAAAAGGCGCAGGGTTTCAGACTGGATAAAAAAGCAGGACCCATCTATTTGCTGTCTACAAGAGACTCATTTTAGACAGAAGGACACCTACAACCTGAAAATAAAAGGTTGGAGAACCATTTACCATTCAAATGGTCCTCAAAAGAAAGCAGGGGTTGCCATCCTTATATCAGATAAATTAAAATTTACCCCGAAGACTATAGTGAGAGATGAAGAGGGACACTATCTCATACTCAAAGGATCTATCCAACAAGAGGACTTAACACTCCTCAATATATATGCCCCGAATGTGGGAGCTGCCAAATATTTAAACCAATTAATAACCAAACTCAAGAAATACCTTGATAATAATACACTTATACTTGGTGACTTCAATCTAGCTCTTTCTACCCTGGATAGGTCTTCTAAGCACAATATCTCCAAAGAAACGAGAGCTTTAAATGATACACTGGACCAGATGGATTTCACAGATATCTACAGAACTTTACATCCAAACTCAACTGAATACACATTCTTCTCAAGTGCACATGGAACTTTCTCCAGAATAGACCACATACTGGGTCACAAATCGGGTCTGAACCGATACCAAAAGATCGGGATAGTCCCCTGTATATTCTCAGACCATAATGCCTTGAAATTAGAACTTAATCACAACAAGAAATATGGAAGGACCACAAACACGTGGAGGTTAAGGACCATCCTGCTAAAAGATGAAAAGGTCAACCAGGAAATTAAGGAAGAATTAAAAAGATTCATGGAAACTAATGAGAATGAAGATACAACCGTTCAAAATCTTTGGGATGCAGCAAAAGCAGTCCTGAGGGGGAAATACATCGCAATACAAGCATACATTCAAAAACTGGAAAGATCTCAAATTCAAAAGCTCACCTTACACATAAAGGAACTAGAGAAAAAGCAACAAATAGACCCCACCCCCAGCAGAAGAAGAGAGTTAATTAAAATTCGAGCAGAACTCAATGATATCGAGACCAAAAGAACTGTGGAACAGATCAACAGAACCAGGAGTTGGTTCTTTGAAAGAATTAATAAGATAGATAAACCATTAGCCAACCTTATTAAAAAGAAGAGAGAGAAGACTCAAATTAATAAAATCATGAATGAGAAAGGGGACATCACTACCAACACCAAGGAAATACAAACGATTTTAAAAACATATTATGAACAGCTGTATGCCAATAAATTAGGAAATCTAGAAGAAATGGACGCATTCCTGGAAAGCCACAAACTACCAAAACTGGAGCAGGAAGAAATAGAAAACCTGAACAGGCCAATAACCAGGGAGGAAATTGAAGCAGTCATCAAAAACCTCCCAAGACACAAGAGTCCAGGGCCAGATGGCTTCCCAGGGGAATTCTATCAAACGTTTAAAGAAGAAATCATACCTATTCTACTAAAGCTGTTTGGAAAGATAGAAAGAGATGGAGTACTTCCAAATTCGTTCTATGAGGCCAGCATCACCTTAATTCCGAAACCAGACAAAGACCCCACCAAAAAGGAGAATTACAGACCAATATCCCTGATGAACATGGATGCAAAAATTCTCAACAAGATACTAGCCAATAGGATCCAACAACACATTAAGAAAATTATTCACCATGACCAAGTAGGATTTATCCCTGGGACACAAGGCTGGTTCAACACTCGTAAAACCATCAATGTGATTCATCATATCAGCAAGAGAAAAACCAAGAACCATATGATACTCTCATTAGATGCAGAGAAAGCATTTGACAAAATACAGCATCCATTCCTGATCAAAACCCTTCAGAGTGTTGGGATAGAGGGAACTTTCCTCGACATCTTAAAAGCCATCTACGAAAAGCCCACAGCAAATATCATTCTCAATGGGGAAGCACTGGGAGCCTTTCCCCTAAGATCAGGAACAAGACAGGGATGTCCACTCTCACCACTGCTGTTCAACATAGTTCTGGAAGTCCTCGCCTCAGCAATCAGACAACAAAAAGACATTAAAGGCATTCAAATTGGCAAAGAAGAAGTCAAACTCTCCCTCTTCGCCGATGACATGATACTCTACATAGAAAACCCAAAAGCCTCCACCCCCAGATTGCTAGAACTCATACAGCAATTTGGTAGCGTGGCAGGATACAAAATCAATGCCCAGAAATCAATGGCATTTCTATACACTAACAATGAGACTGAAGAAAGAGAAATTAAGGAGTCAATCCCATTTACAATTGCACCCAAAAGCATAAGATACCTAGGAATAAACCTAACCAAAGAGGTAAAAGATCTATACCCTAAAAACTATAGAACACTTCTGAAAGAAATTGAGGAAGACACAAAGAGATGGAAAAATATTCCATGCTCATGGATTGGCAGAATTAATATTGTAAAAATGTCAATGTTACCCAGGGCAATTTATACGTTTAATGCAATCCCTATCAAAATACCATGGACTTTCTTCAGAGAGTTAGAACAAATTATTTTAAGATTTGTGTGGAATCAGAAAAGACCCCGAATAGCCAGGGGAATTTTAAAAAAGAAAACCTTAGCTGGGGGCATCACAATGCCAGATTTCAGGTTGTATTACAAAGCTGTGGTCATCAAGACAGTGTGGTACTGGCACAAAAACAGACACATAGATCAATGGAACAGAATAGAGAACCCAGAAGTGGACCCTGAAATGTACGGCCATCTAATATTCGATAAAGGAGGAAAGACTATCCATTGGAAGAAAGACAGTCTCTTCAATAAATGGTGCTGGGAAAATTGGACATCCACATGCAGAAGAATGAAACTGGACCACTCTCTTTCACCATACACAAAGATAAACTCAAAATGGATGAGAGATCTAAATGTGAGACAAGATTCCATCAAAATCCTAGAGGAGAACACAGGCAACACCCTTTTTGAACTTGGCCACAGTAACTTCTTGCAAGATACATCCACGAAGGCAAAAGAAACAAAAGCAAAAATGAACTATTGGGACTTCATCAAGATAAGAAGCTTTTGCACAGCAAAGGATACAGTCAACAAAACTAAAAGACAACCTACAGAATGGGAGAAGATATTTGCAAATGACATATCAGATAAAGGGCTAGTTTCCAAAATCTATAAAGAACTTATTAAACTCAACACCAAAGAAACAAACAATCCAATCATGAAATGGGCAAAAGACATGAAGAGAAATCTCACAGAGGAAGACATGGACATGGCCAACATGCACATGAGAAAATGCTCTGCATCACTTGCCATCAGGGAAATACAAATCAAAACCACAATGAGATACCACCTCACACCAGTGAGAATGGGGAAAATTAACAAGGCAGGAAACAACAAATGTTGGAGAGGATGCGGAGAAAAGGGAACCCTCTTACACTGTTGGTGGGAATGTGAACTGGTGCAGCCACTCTGGAAAACTGTGTGGAGGTTCCTCAAAGAGTTAAAAATAGACCTGCCCTACGACCCAGCAATTGCACTGTTGGGGATTTACCCCAAAGATTCAGATGCAATGAAACGTCGGGACACCTGCACCCCGATGTTTCTATCAGCAATGGCCACAATAGCCAAACTGTGGAAGGAGCCTCGGTGTCCATCGAAAGATGAATGGATAAAGAAGATGTGGTTTATGTATACAATGGAATATTACTCAGCAATTAGAAACGACAAATACCCACCATTTGCTTCAACGTGGATGGAACTGGAGGGTATTATGCTGAGTGAAATAAGTCAATCGGAGAAGGACAAACAGTGTATGTTCTCATTCATTTGGGGAATATGAATAATAGTGAAAGGGAATATAAAGGAAGGGAAAAGAAATGTTGGGAAATATCAGGAAGGGAGACAGAACATAAAGACTCCTAACTCGGGGAAACGAACTAGGGGTGGTGGAAGGGGAGGAGGGCGGGTGTTGGAGGGGAATGGGTGACGGGCACTGAGGTGGACACTTGACGGGATGAGCACTGGGTGTTTTTCTGTATGTTGGTAAATTAAACACCAATAAAAGTTAATTAAAAAATTAAAAAAAAATAAATAAATGTATGTTTGCAGATTCAAAAAAAAAATTGTTTCATTGTGGTTATTATTTCTTTTTTTTTTTTTTTTTTAACACTGAGCTATTCTTTCTCCAGGAATTGTGATCCAGACACGGTCTGACAAACCTTTACGCATAAATAGAAAAGGTCCTCCAATGATGTAACGTGGATCATGTCCTTGACATTCTTGAAAGCTCCGGCAGGCAGGATGAAAGGAAAAAATAGAATCATGGTGCTGAGAGGGACCAGCCTTTAATCTCATCCAACCCCCTTATTTTACTGGGGAGGAAACTGAAGCTCCAAGAGGCAGACACTTTAAAAGTGGAAAGATAAAGGTTTGGTAAGTCAGAATCCTGACTCTGTAACTAACCTGGGCTGGTCCTCTGTCCCCTCTGGGCTAGTTTTCTATACTTAAAAATATGAGGGGGGGGTATGTCTTGCTGGCTTCTAAGGACCTATTCATTTCTACTAATCCATGTCTCTATTGATAACTCAATGAAAAAAATCCCACATGACAAATCCAGACTATTCATTTTCTAAGTATCTGCAAGTATAACCAAGATAAATTTTCTGAGGCATTGGTTAAATACAGAGACACACTGTTCCTGCATTTAAGGGAAATAAAAAAGGAAGATAAGGATGTGATCATTCCTTTCAGTTAGGATGCAGAGACTGTCCCCACCACTCCAAAAAAACAAGAACAAACTGAATAAAATAAATGATAATAAATTTTTTAAAAGTCACACATCTATAGAGGCAGAGACAAATAAAATGCTACGAAAGGATGAACGCTTCCTGGTTTCATCCCTGGGGGCACAGCAGAAGGAAGAGTGAATGTGATGTAGAAAGTGGCAAGGAGGCATCAGCACACATTTTGATAGACATTTAATGGCCACGTGTGAGCTCATATGATGGACTGGAATTCCTCGTTGGCCCGCTACAAACCTAGCTATGGCCACCTGCCACCATGTTTCCACAGGACCCTCCCAAGTGCATATGGTGGAATGCTGAAGGCAGATGGGTGAGATAAGAAAGACCTTCCAAGATGGATGGGGCCTTTCCCAAGTGCAAGTGCAAATGCTTGTGTTTGGATGGCGGCAGGGTAGGAGACTGAGAAAGATTACCCCCAGGCACACGAGGGGCTTCACTGAGCATGGGTAGCAGGTGGCTGAAGCTTGGAGGAAGAAGCAGGATAGAGATGCATCTCCCCCAAAGCACAAAAGGCCTGGAAAACCTGGTGGCCAAGACATAAATCACATAGTGATCTTCTCTCTATGTGACAAAGTGAGGTTTATCTGAAGAAGGTAAGGTATGTTCAGCATTTGAGAATCATCCAACACAATTCACCACATTAGGAGTGTCAATTACATCTCAATAAAAAAAAAAAGAAAACTCATATGACTATCTTAATGGAAGACTAAAAATTATTTGCTATAATTTAATAACTATTCATGATCACAATCTACATTAAACACAAATAGAAGGTTAATACATCCAATCTGTGGCATCTACGAAAATCTACAGCTATTATCATACTTCATTGTAAAATATTGAGTGCTTCCCTCCTAGCCCTGGGTACCAGGCCAAGACGCCCACTCTCACCACTTACATGCAACATTGAACTGAAAGTCTTGGAGCAACAGGCACTGGGTGGGGGGAAGACACACGTTACAGGGAAAGAATTCAAATTTTCTGCATTCTCGACGACACGATTTTAGGAATAGAAAAAGCTAAGGAATCTAAAAAGGAAAAATAGAATCGAGAAATGAATTTAGCACGGTCAACTTGAAAAACAATTGTGTGCCCATATTTAAAAACTCTCGATCTCTACTTTAATCATGTAGGCACACTAATTTATTTAGTGTAAATCTGAAATGAATCATAAATGAAGTTTTAAAAGCTAGTGCCATAAAAGCATATATATATATACATATATATATATATATATATGACTGAAAATGGCACACTGTGTTAAGGATTTAACTATGCCTTGACAAGCAAAAAACAATTAATATGCACATATTCCTTTTAACAGGATAAGGATGTATATATATACGTATATATATGTATATATATATATATATACGTATATATATATATATAATCTCCACGTAGGCAAAGAATTCTTAGGACACAAGAGTATCAATCCTAAAACAAAATAAAGAGAAAAGATTGGCCCCAACGAATTGAAACAATTGTTTTAATACGACCATCAAATGACATCTTTAAGTACATGCATAGGTAAGCTACGGACTGGGAGAAAAATCTTGCAACACATACCTGATAAAAGTCTTAAATCCTCAATACAAAAGGGCACTTAAAAATCAGTGATGAAAAGACAAGCAACAGACACTTCCTGACAGCACTTTTGTGGAGACACCCAGTGAATTCCCAGGGCTTCAGAAAGGCCCTATGGCAAACAAAGAAAAGACTCAAAGCAAGTGCTGTAGGTGTGAGGCTATTCACAGGTCCCTACAGGTGTGGTTGAAATCCCAGGGTCAGAGGAAATGCCACCTGGAGCACCTAAAGCATCTTGGAAAGGCAAGGTCAACTCCTGTATAGACTCCCCTGGTGCTCAGGGAACTAAGCCAAACAAAAGTGCTGCCAGCATCTTCTCTAAGCTTCTGCATCTTCCTTAAGCATGTGGGGGCCTAACAAGGCAGAGGGAGGGGGAGAGCACAGTAGGAAGGGCAGGAGCTGGGCCAGGCCCCAGATCCCTGCCATCTACACCAGCAAAGGGAAAGGCTGGCCGCTCCTAAGGGGATCTGAAGCTGGAGTTCAAGGGGATGGGGAGGGAGCAAGGGAGGAGAAGTGAGAAGCAGAAGCAGAGAGAAAGTCAGAGAAATTCTCCCACCCAAAATAAGCCAGGAAAATAAACTCAAAAACCAATGAAGGAACAAGAATGTGCGAGACTCAGTTTCCCAGGGGTACTTGCATGAAAATCCCCAAGTGCTAAGGGAGGGACAGAAGAGAGGGTCTGCGGAGATGCCTGGACCCTACCTCCTACAGGCCTTGGGACCTTACTTATATGTTACTTCATTGTGTTGAACCCTTGTTCCCGCCTCTGAAAACTGGGAATAAATAAAAATGTTTTCTTATTTTCCTCCTGGGGTAGTATAAGTATCAAATGAGAGGAAACATCTATACTCTACAAAGTATGGCTATTAATATGGCTAATAATGGCACAGTGTATCAAGGACTTAAATATGCCTTGACAAGCAAAAAACAACTAATATAAACATATTCCTGCTAACAGGAGGATAAATATATTTTGGTTGACTTTTTTAGAAAAGGAAAACACAGGTATTGTAAAGTTTCATAGAATGAACTAGACTGGGTCAAACTGATCTCTGCTTTAGTAAAGCAAACTTCTCATTAAACAAAACAGGAGCACCTGGGTGGCTCAGTCAGTTGAGCGTCTGCCCTCTGCTCAGGTCATGATCCCAGGGTCCTGGGTTCGAGCCCCATGTTGGGCTCCCTGCTCAGCAAGGAGCCTGCTTCTCCCTCTCCCTCTGCCACCTCCCTCCTGCTCGTGCTCTCTCTTTCTTTCAAAGAAACAAAATCTTTAAAATAAGCAAACAAACAATAGACAAATTAAGATGACCACACCTAAGAAGGAGGGCCAGCAAAATTAGGAATATATGTAAAAACTGCCCATTCCATTGAAGTTATTTCTAACGAACGGTATAAAAATATTTTACATGAGCATATTTAGGGTGCTGTACACTATAAATTTAGGTTTAAAAAACAAAAGGGAGAAACAATGACTATAGAGATGGGGGATGGGTGTTCAGTGAGAAGTTTCAGGAGGGTAGAAATTAATATAGAAATATAGAAATAGTAATTGGGGATCCCTGGGTGGATCAGCAGTTTAGCGCCTGCCTTCGGCCCAGGGTGTGATACTGGAGACCTGGGATCGAGTCCCACATCGGGCTCCCTGCGTGGAGGCTGCTTCTCCCTCTGCCTTCTCTCCTTCTCTCTCTGTGTCTCATGAATAAATAAATAAAATCTTTAAAAAAGAGAAATATTTAGTAATAACTGAAGTTAAATTAAAATATATGTAGATATTTAGTTTTAAATAAGGGCATTTACTAAAACAATAGATGCACAGTAGGTTCCAAACAGCAGAGAATAAGGGAGTTACAGCCTGCTTTGTCTCTGAGGAAAAGAGAAAAAGCCACTATCCCTCCAGTGTCTGAGGGAGGGGAGTCTGGGTGTGGGTCGGTTGGGGGGCTTCAGTTCAGGGTGTCCCAGGAAGGAGTCCCCAAGCCCCTGACTGCCATATCTCAAGGTTTGATGGGTGAGGGGTCCCTTCCAAGTTCATCACGTGGCTGTAGGCAGGACCCTTCACAGTGCCATGAAATCTGTGAGCCTCTCAAGGATTAGAGGAAAAGAGCTCTTCTCTTTTAGGGAGAAGCAAAGGAGTCTGGAAAGCACTAATGTGGGGAAGGGGGAGGGGAAGGCTGAGGGTGGGTCACATTCAGAGTCTGGGGAAAGAGAGAAAGTTAGGTAAAGTTTGATTCAGAAGCATTTTATTCTTATGATCAGTGGGGACACCCATTTCAGGAATCATTTATGGGGTAAGTAATAGGAATCTGGAGGGTCTGTGTCTGGTTTTGTCACAGGTAAACAGGGCACATGAGTCTTATCGAAGTCACATGGGGGAGCGGCTTCTTGCAGTGAGCTGGTTCCTGGGGCACAAACAGCGCAGGTGGGGGTCCAGGGGGCGGAAGGCATCTCTTCTTTCACTGTCTCTGTTCTTTGGGATCACAGGATCTGGTAAAATTCAACAATGTGATTGACGGAGCCATAGTATGGTCTCACGGAAAGCTAAAGTGTGAAATTGGCGTGGGACTTGCCAGGTGGTTAGAATTCCAATAGATGTAGACAGCCTGAGGTTTATATAGCTTGGAGGTGCTCAGCTGCTAGGAACAGAACATCCCAGGAACAGGGGCTTACGGAAGGGGACATGTCATGCCCTTCCCCAGCGGGAGCGCACGGATGACGCGCAGTGCCAGGCTTGTGGTAGAAGCTGGGCTGTGCCAGGGCTCTGGGTCAGCTTCTGTCATCCACCTGGCCTTTTCCTTGACACTATAAGGAGGCCATTGCCGCTTAGGACACCTGCCCTTATGCAAAAGTTTCTGAAGAAGGAGCAAGGGGGGGGGGGTCAGACCAGAAAAGGGGGTTTTGCATTCATCAAAGAGAAAAAGCTATCCCAGAAGAGGCATCACAGGCCGCCTTGTCACCCCTTGACCAGGATCCTGCCAAAGAGCCGCCATTATTTTAGCTTCAAAGCAGGTGAGAAAAGTCAGCGTCAGATAAGGGAGATTAGGATTGCCCAAGCCTGGCCTAAACTCACGGTGACCCATCCCCTGAGGTGGGAGAGGTGCCCCCCCCAGACTGAGGTTCTTACCATCTGAGAGACCGACAGGTTCCTGTTAGCAGGAGTGAAGGGGGTCAGGGGTGGCTACCAATGGCCAGGTGATATCAATGCCTGCCCCAGGGCATTCCAGATAGAGCCCTTCTGTGGAATCACAATCACCTGGAAGGCCCGCTCACAGGGATGCAGACTCAATAGCTATGAGACAGGGTCCCAAGCCCTTGTAATCCTGAAATGTTCCCGGGAATGCTGCTGATCCCCAAACTTATCTGTGAGAACAACTGCTATAGGCCAGGGTTGGGGCCTGAAATCTATTTCAAATCTAGAGGATAAGAAATGATTAGAAGTTGAATAGCTGGGGATCCCTGGGTGGCGCAGCGGTTTAGCGCCTGCCGTTGGCCCAGGGCACGATCCTGGAGACCCGGGATCGAATCCCATGTCGGGCTCCCGGTGCATGGAGCCTGCTTATGTCTCTGCCTCTCTCTCTCTCTCTGTGACTATCATAAATAAATAAGTAAATAAATAAAGAAAGAAAGTTGAACAGCTGGAACTATTCCTGGGTTCCTTCACCTCACAGACTGGTGAGTCCGGGTGGCCAGCTGAGAAGTTTAGAATTTACACTCACTGGGGTCTAGACCATCTTCTCTGATAGAAACACATTATGGTGAGCCACAGACTAATTTTTAATTCTCTTGTAGCCACATAAAAAAAAAGGTAAAAAATAATAAAAGTTGAAGTTAATTTTACTGATATATTTTACGAAAACATTTTAAACATGTACTTAATATAAAATTATTAGTGAGCTATTTTACATGTTTTAAGTCTTTAAAATCTGGTGTGTATGTCACAGCACATTTCACTTCCTACGAGCAATATTCCAAGTGTCGACAGTTACTCGTAGCTAGTTGCTACCACACAAAACAAGATGTATTCAATCTGTGACTTTATGTAGGTTTTTCTTCACCACCCCCATCACTACTGTTCCCAGGGTTAGAGGCAGAGAGGTTAATAGTAACCTTTGCGGCGGCTTTGGCTGGAGGGGTTGAGCCCTGGGAGTGACAGTCTGGGGATGCAGGAGATCATTAGCTTCCTCAGGTAAACTCCTGACATTTCCGTTACATTACCTCTCACATTAATGCTGTTAGTTTGGCCCTGTTAAAGTGTTACTCATCTCAAATCTGTAAAAAAAAAAAAAAAAAAAAAAAAGACTACCCAAATAAGAACAAATAGAAGCTATCTATACAGAATCTTCTATAGCAAAAAGTTTGGCCACTATCACTTCTGTTTGGCAGACTCACAGGCAGGCAGAAGGGGTGGGAAAGTTTTATGTGTCATTATTGGCTTGGTGGCATGGAAGCTGGCAGGTTAACGAGAAATGGCCCCTTTGTGTGGTTGGGTTAGATGCATGTTTGGCTGGTCTTGAGTTAGTAGTAAGGGTAAAAAAAATAATAAGAGAAGCTGGCAATGGTTGCCCAAGTCCTGACTATTCTGGAAGGATTTCCATGGAGGTGGTTTGGCTTCCTACCTGGGTGCTACAGAGGTTGTGGGACACATTTCTCTTGTGATAGGTGATCTGGCCACTGTCTATTAGTATATTTCATTTCTCTGCTGGAAAACAAAACCTTGGTTCCATTGTAGCCAATTATCACTGAAATGTTGAAACTCAGTTGTCAAAATGTTTTCTTCCTGGAAGCTTTGAGGTTCCAGGCATTTTTACTTCCTGATTTTTTTTTAAGCCACTGCCTAAAGGGGAACCATGGTGTAATGAGAGGGGCCTGACTACTAGGCCCAGCTCTGCTATAATGAAGATGTGGACCTCAGGGAAGTCAGTTCACCCTCAGGTCCTCAATTTCCTCATCTGTAAAATGAAATAAAATTATTGTAGCTCTGCATTCCCCAAAACGAGAGAACTTTTTTGTCTGTCAGGCTGGACATTTTCTGTCATCACTACAGACATAAAGATGAATGATACATAAGCCTGCTTTCAAGGAGTTCCTAAATCTAAAAACCTAACTAGACCTGGGAGCTCAGATGATAACAGCGATGTTGATCTTGATGATGATGATCATGCTAATGGGGATGGTTATCATCATGGGGATGATGATGGTGTTGATGATGTTAATGGTGGTGATGGTGATGAAGAGGATGGTGATGGAGATGATGGTGGTGGTGGTATTAATGGTGGTGATAATGGTGTGGATGATGATGGGGTGGTGAGGATGGGATGATATTGGTGATGATGATGGTATGGTGCTAGTGATAATGATGGGGATGAAGACGGTGTTGATTAAGAAGATGGTGGTGATGATGATGATGGGGATGATGAGGAATGTGATAACAGTATTGTTCATGGTAGTGATGGTGCTGCTGCTACTGCTGCTAATGGGGATGATCTCTTTTTTTTAATAATAAATTTATTTTTTATTGGTGTTCAATTTGCCAACATACAGAATAACACCCAGTGCTCATCCCGTCAAGTGCCCCCCTCAGTGTCCGTCACCCATTCACCCCCATCCCCCGCCCTCCTCCCCTTCCACCACCCCTAGTTCGTTTCTCAGTTAGGAGTCTTTCATGTTCTGTCTCCCTTTCTGATATTTCCCACTCATTTTTCCTCCCTTCCCTTCTATTCCCTTTCACTATTATTTATGTTCCCCAAATGAATGAGAACATATAATGTTTGTCCTTCTCCGATTGAGTCATTTCACTCAGCATAATACCCTCCAGTTCCAGGGATGATGATCTCTTGATAACAATGATGGTGATATTGGTGATGATAGTGGTTAGGTACTGAGCACAGCTTCTGTGCTAGATATTGTGCCTAGATATTTCAATGCTTTGCTGTATTTAGTCCTCACAACTGTTGGAGCAGCTATTAAGATTATCTGCATGTTTAGGAAGAGGTGATTGAGGTTTAAAAAGATTAAGTAAATTGCTCAAAATCACTTTGCTAGCCAGTGTTAACCGGTGGTGATAATAGTGAAATCTGGATTTCAATGTGAGTGAGCACTTTTGCTCCATGGTTCTAATAACAACTTTGCTCACCTACCTCATTCCATGCTGTGTTGTTTTCCAAAATGTGATGTCCTTTGACAAAAGTATGTGGAATGTGGAAACAGAAGGAAGTGTGCATTCTATAGGCCGGATGAGTCTGAAGAAACTTCACAGAGATGTGCATTTAACATAAACTTTAATGATCAAGAGAAATTGGAATTGAAAAGGTCATTCCCAGAAGATCCAATAGGAAATATACTACTGTTGAGGGGTCATGGTGCTAACTGGGACATTTCAAACATATTATGGCTGAGCTGGGAAATAAAGATGGGAGGATTATTTGGGGCCAGGTAGGTATGAGCACTGAGTTCTGTGAAGAA
The DNA here is from genome assembly GCF_018345385.1 of Vulpes lagopus. Lineage (NCBI taxonomy): Eukaryota > Metazoa > Chordata > Mammalia > Carnivora > Canidae > Vulpes > Vulpes lagopus. Next base: position 47,743 of record NW_024570667.1, on the reverse strand, counting down.
ACTTGGAGTCTATTGCGTCTTTCATTTGTTGGGTTAGGTTTGAGGTTGTGTCTAGTGCATAATAAGAATTAAAAACGCCTTGATTTATGACTTTAGACACCAACTGACCTGCTGCTCTGGTGCTCGGCTGGAAATAGCACCACACAGCTTTGCAGTGTTGCTTTGCCTACTTCTTTCTCCAGCATGAGGTGAATATTAATTGTCCTGATTTTTTTTTTTTGAGGCTCTCAAGCTCTCACCTCACAGTTGCTTTTGTGAGAAGCGATCTGACTCTATAAGAACATGAAGTAAGGACCATGACAGTCCAACCCCATGCAGGGAAAAGTGGCATTTCTCCAACTCAAGCAACAAAGTCTGTAGAAATTCTTCTTCTACATCCAATTACTACATCCAATTAATCCCCATAACTAAGCTGAACACGTCCTTTCTCATTCTGTCTCAGAGGACTCATTTGAGTTGCTTTGATGAATTAAAATTTTTTCCCCAAGACATAAGGATAAGAAATTCTCTACATGTGCACTATCATGTAGTAGAACAAAGTTTAGTCTGCCCTAAAAATGTTTAATTTGGCCTACTCTTTGGGTCTAGAAATGACTTACATCTCTTAAAGGATAGTTTCCAATCTTCAAAATTTTTGAATCTAATCTAAGCCAGGGCATTCTGTTACATTTGTAACCTTCAAAAATGGTTTGAGGGGAAAAAATAAAGTTTTGTATTACATGCATGGGTGCTATATTCTGGATGTTTGGGTCTGATTTGGGGTGTGGGTGTTCATACTGCCATCTCAGTAACTGTTTGCTCTTCACTGTGGCTGAGGTCGAGGGCATTCTTCCTAGGTGACCCCTGGGGGGGTGACCACATGCTGCCTCCTCTCAGGGTTATTCCCTCTCTGACCTGAGAATACAGGAAGTCCTGAGAGAAAGGAGGTACTCTCATTCCTGCATCCTATATCTGGTCCTGGGATGCTATACTGGGAAGGAAGACAGAAAAGAAAGGGAAGAAAGGGGACAAAGATGAGAAGAGAAGAACAAGAGAGATGACAAGATAGAAATAAGTAGGAGATGGAAGTGAGAGTGGGGGTGTGGAGGGTGTGACCTGGGACCTCCGGCAGGTTGTCTTAGTGTCTTAGAATCTCCCACTGTTTGAATTCAAAACTTACCAGGCCCCCTTACCAATTTGAATTCTTTTCTATAATTTTAAGAGTCAAAACTCCCACTATATTGTAGGACCCACTTTCCTATGGACCCAAGAGTGCCAGAGAACAATACTAATAACTAACATCCAGTCTATGCACATGAATCCCTGTGTGTGCAACACTATGCTTTTCAAAGAATGGTCACCTCTTTTCCTGTAAAAGTGTGGGCTCTAACTTCTTTCTAAAGTTCTTTCCAAATATCAATGTTCAGAGCAACTTGCAAATAGAAGTATTCCTATTCCCTCTGAGAAAATTTTAGGTGAGCAAACTGAAGATCAGAGAGGTTCTGTGACTTGCTCAGAGTCCCAGAGCTGGCGAGTGGCAGACCTGGGACCTTACCATCACATTCCTTTCATTAAAGATGATGACATTCAACCTAGGGAGGGGCATAGGAGGCCTGCCTTCATACCCCCCACCTCAGGTCCGCTTGTCCGTCAAGTGTCCTGGTCCTTTCTCACAGTCAATGTGCCAGGAACTGGAATGTGAACCATGCTGTCAGAAACTGGCATTATTTAACCAAATTGTGGTAACACATCTGTGCATATTGAAAGTGTGCTCAGTGGGACTGCCTTACTGGTGTTTCCTGGACCAGACACCTTGTCTCAGGGAACAAATAGCCAAATAGAGACAGTGGCTCTGCCTCTGGACCATAATCTTGAGCCTTTCCCCACCCTCCCATTCTATAAATGGAGAAATTGAGGCCCAGAGACATGAAAGAGCCTGATATGGTCATTCAGAGGCTACTGCCAGAGCTGAGACCACAGGTAGGAGCTGGTGGTACAAGGTAACAAGTCTCAAATGCATTTGTAAATCTACTCAGAACATTCACTAAAAGTCTAGTCAATATTTGTTAAGTCACCTCCTCTTCCACATCTGGGCCATGGAAGACCAGGAAGATCTCCACAAGCTTCCTATTTGCAGATTTCTACCCCTTGGTGTGGAAAGATGGCACCCAAAAGCAGGTACTTCCTGAGACTGTCACAGATCAAAAGTCAGTGGAGTTTTCTTTGTGTGTATGCTTACTGAGTAATGATCCCATAATCACCTGTAAAACGAGGTTAGTGATTCCTACCACTCAGAGTGTTTTGTAGACCACTACGATAAACGCACTTAGAAGCCAGGTGCCATCGTTCATGTATATATACATAGGTAGAAAATGTACTTACTGTGCAAAAGCTTCATCAAGATAAGAAGCGTTTGCACAGCAAAAGATACAGTCAACAAAACTAAAAGACAACCTACAGAATGGGAGGAGATATTTGCAAATGCCCTATCAGATAAAGGGGTATTCGAGATCTATAAAGAACTTATTAAACTCAACAGCAAAGAAACAAACAATCCAATCATGAAATGGGCAAAAGACATGAAGAGAAATCTCACAGAGGAAGACATGGACATGGCCAACACGCACACGAGGAAATGCTCCGCATCACTTGCCATCAGGGAAATACAAATCAACACCACAATGAGATACCACCTCACACCAGTGAGAATGGGGAAAATTAACAAGGCAGGAAACCACAAATGTTGGAGAGGATGCGGAGAAAAGGGAACCCTCTTGCACTGTTGGTGGGAATGTGAACTGGTGCAGCCACTCTGGAAAACAGTGTGGAGGTTCCTCATAGACCTGCCCTATGACCCAGCAATTGCACTGTTGGGGATTTACCCCAAAGATTCAGATGCAGTGAAAGGGCAGGACACCTGCACCCCGATGTTTGTAGCAGCAATGTCCACAGTAGCCAAACTGTGGAAGGAGCCTCAGTGTCCATCGAAAGATGAATGGATAAAGAAGCTGTGGTCTGTGTATACACTGGAATATGACTCAGCCATTAGAAACGACAAATACCCATTATTTGCTTCGACGTGGATGGCACTGGAGGGTATTATGCTGAGTAAAATAAGTCAATTGGAGAAAGACAAACATTATATGGTCTCATTCATTTGGGGAATATAAAAATAGTGAAAGGGAATAAAGGGGAAAGAAGGAAAAATGAGTGGGAAATATCAGGGAGGGAGACAGAACATGAGAGACTCCTAACTCTGGGAAACGAACTAGGGGTGGTGGAAGGGGAGGAGGGCCGGGGGTGGGGGTGAGTGGGTGACGGGCACTGAGAGGGGCACTTGATTGGATGAGCACTGGGTGTTATTCTATATGTTGGCAAATTGAACACCAATAAAAAATAAATTTATTAAAAAAAAGAAAATGTACTTACTAAGTCCCCATCTAAAACCTTTTGAGGAAGTCATAGCTGCGTTCATTTTGCAGATAAAAAGCTAAGAAATCCTTTTAGAAAATGATAATAATAACAAAAACAACAGTAGAATTCTCTGATGGCCCTGGATGAGAACCCAGTTGGTGCCAGTGCAATGAATCATAATGAAAACAGACTAGGAACCTGTTGCCCACGTACCTCTGTGTGGCGCAGTCTGCTCTGAAGGTGGAACAAGGAGACAGTCCTCGGCACCCACTGGACTCGATGACCTGCAGCAGTAAGGGGCTCTGCTTCTTGGATGTGGGGTCTGTGAGGAGAGGGACAGGGTACCCTGTGGATGACACTTAGTAGGGACAAAGGATAAGAAGTGAAGGAAGGCATGAAGGCCCTTTACCACTGCCTACTCCAGAGCCCCAGGACAGGAGAGAGAGAGGGGCAGGGACAGGGCTTTGGGGCTGGAGCCCATCTCAGAAAAATCCCCATCGTTTCCTGGAAGGTGATGGTTCAGTGACCTGGGCCTGACAAGGCCCCAAAGCAGCCTTTCTAAGGAAAAAATAGTCCACCTAAGGATGCATCCTTATCCTGCTGCAGGAGGAATGAGAGGGAAGGGAGGAAGAGAAGGGCAGGGGGGAGGAAGGGAAGGGAGGAGAGAGGAGGGGAGGGGGGGGGAGGTGAGAGGAAAGGAGGGAGCAAAGGGAAGGAGGGATGTCTGGGGGCTGGCTAGGTGCCTGTGCCCAGGGTGAGTGACCCTGGATGTTGGCATGGGGGGGGGGGAGCGGGGAAGGAGAGGAAGACTCAGAGATGAAAGGCACAGCTGCTCTCATCCTCTTGTCCATTCTGCTCTAATTTCAAGGTGACAATGGAACCCCTTGGAGGTGAAGGCACTTTTTCAAGGCGATCATTCTCCTTTGTATTCTGGACCATGGCCTTGGCCAGGGTGGTGGGGAGAGAAGGAGGGGTGGAAGAAGGAGCTCTCAGAAGCCACACTTGCTCCCAGGTCAGAGAATCCTTAGAGCCCATCCCAAGGGACAGTGGCCACACAGTCAGTAATAACAGGCTGTGTCGTTGGCGCGTGCCGAGAGAGCAGATCTCAGATGTCCACATGCAAACGCACAGAGGCAGCCCCGGGAGGTGATGGCCATCTTAATTAGCTCGATGGAGGTGACCATTTCACAATACATAGGTGTATGAAAGCCTCACATTGTGCACCTGAAATAAAGACAATTTTTGTCAATCACACCTCAATAGAGCCAGAGAGAATAAGCGTAGGGTCCTGGTGGAGGGTCCACCCTCCCTCCCTCCCTTCCTAAGCTTCTCTTCTTCCTTCAGGATTCCTGCTCTTTCTCCCCCAGGCAGCCAGTCCCCTTGGATGCCAGCCCTCCACTGCACCAGTCCTAGGAAGATTCCCACAAACACAGTATGGCTTTTTCCTTAAGAGCTGCAAGTGTGTTTGAGTAACAGTGGAGGCATTTCTGGGGATGTGTGCGTGTTAACAGGGGAGAAGGAAAGCACCTGAAGGCCAAGACAGAAGCCTTAAGGACTTGGCAAAACTCAGAAATTGCCAAGGGGAGGAGGGCGGGGGGTGGGGGTGAGGGGGTGATGGGCACTGAGGGGGACACTTGATGGGATGAGCACAGGGTGTTATTCTGTATGTTGGTAAATTGAACACCAATAATAAAAAAAATATTAAAAAATAAAAATTAAAAAAAGAAATTGCCAAGAGCACTTAAAACATTAAGTCTTCTTTCTTTTCTTTTCTTTCTTTCTTTCTTTCTTTCTTTCTTCTTTCTTTCTTCTTTCTTTCTTTCTTTCTTTCTTTCTTCTTTCTTTCTTCTTCTTTCTTTCTTCCTCTTTCTTTTCTTCTTTTTCTTCTTCTTCTTTCTTCTTCTTCTTTCTTTCTTCTTCTTCTCCTTCTCCTTCTTTTCGTTCTTCTTGTTCTTGTTGTTGTTGTTGCTCTTCTTCTTCTTCTTTTTCCTCCTCCTTCTCTTCCTTCTCCTCCTCCTCCTTCACTCTTTTTTTGGTACTATTTGGTCCCCCTTTCCCCATCCAACAAAAAGGAAAAGGAAGCACCATTATCTGACCAACATCATCTTAGTCAAACTCCACAAAAATCCCCCCAGAGGAAGTAGTAATGGCCACAGATTTGCAAGGAGGAGAGATGCTCAGAAATGGGTGGTTGATGGAAGACAGGTGGACAGATGGACGATGTGGTGGGAAGGCAGCAGGGGAGGGCAGGGCTGAGCCCTGTAGCCCTTCTGGCTGGGTCCTAAACACAGGCTCTCTGCTGTATCATGATTTCTCCAAATATGCCCGCTAACAAAAATCCACTGAAGCACTAATGAAGGTTCTAGATTCCAGGGTCTCTCCTCTGGGGATTCCGATTCAAGTTCGGAAAGCACTACACTGAACCGCATCAGGAGAGCACTGTGCAAAACAAAATCCCGGAATCAGAGGCTGGCCCCGCAGGAAGGCCAGGGAGGGAGCAGGCCTGGAGGTTCCCTCCACAGGCCCCTCTCGGCTTTTGGTGAGCAGCAGGGGGCAGCAAAGAGCTTCCACGCTTGGGCTCCCCTGAGGCCACAGTAGGATCCTGCAGGAGGGGTCACTGGGTGACTTCTGGGGGCGCAATGGGGCATCAGTGGCAGGGTCTGGGGCCAGTTGGTAGGCAGGGTGCAGATCTGGAAGGATAACCTGCGCCTCGCAGCGACAGAAGGTGGGGAATTCCTGAACAGGTTCAGCTGGGGGAAGTGATAACTCTCCTTTGTTTCGGGAAGTTCATTTTGGCAGCAGCCAGGCAGGTTCTGGTGGTGGCAGGTGGGGGAGACTTAGAGCGTGGGTCTTCGCCTCTTACTGCACATGCGGCATCGGGCAAGCCACCAAACCCCCAAGCCGGTGTGAAACCCCCAGTTTGATGTGTGAAGTGGGTCAAGATAGCATCCACTTCATGGGTTGTTACTAAGTGAGTTAATCCTCCTGGGGTGCACTGTAGTGTGTCTGCCAAAAGCTTAAAGACTGGCCCAATGTTGACGATTCGTGGTGTCTTCATTGCACCTGCGGGGACATTTGTGGTCTCGTTGACAGCACGTGGTGGGAGGCCAGGAGGGTGGTGGGACCATTTCCGCAGACCAGACAGGAAATGAGGAGGAGCAGATGTGCTGGGAGATGAGCCTGGGCCCTGAGATCATGACCTGAGCCGCAATCAAGAGTCAGACACTCAACCATCTGAGCCACCCTGGTGTCCCTCGGAATATATTCTTGAAAACAGCTTTACTGAGGTATAATTGATGCACAGCACACTGTACATATTTATTGTTACAGTTTGATGAGTTTGGACACCTGCATACACCCGTGAAGCCATCGCCACAATCAAGGTGATAAGCGTAACTGACACCTCCCAAAGTTGCTTCCTGTCCCTTTGTTTTCCCTTTTTTGTTTGTTTTTGGCATAAGTACCCTGCAGTTGAGACCCATGCACTTGACAAGTTTGTTCAAGTGCACAATACACTCTGACAATGGGCATAGGGTTGTACTACGGATCTCTAGAATGTATTCATCTGGCATAAGGGAAACTTCAGCCTATCAAGGTTGTGGGGAGGGGAAAGACCAGAAGAAGGGAGGGGTGGTGATGAAAGCCTGCTGCTGGGAAGGTAAAGGCCTCGGTAGGTCTGGAGACAGGGATGATGCCACCCCGGGGAGGAAACCAGGCGGCCTTGCTAAGCATCGCTTCAGTATTGGGATGCATGAGGTTCGGTGATGAGTGGGGAAAAACTCAAGGTGAAGAAGAGGGCATCCTGTCGGCCTCCAGGGAGGTCAAAGGCTTGCTTATCTGGAGGATCTCAGAGCTGGGGAGTGGTGGGGAGAGAATGAGGTCAGAGGTGGGAGGGTCTCTCGTTGGGCTGTATATGCGTGTGTGCAGTTTAGACAGTTTCTTCAAGGCAGTGTTTGTGTTCCTGAATGTTTATTAGATGTCTCAAATGTATAGAAGATTACAAAAAGCAATACCATGTATTCAGTAACAAATTTTGCTGCTGATATTTGGCCGTTCTTTTTTTGTTAAGATTTTATTATATATCTATTTTATTTTAGAGAGAGGGAACAAGTAGGGGGAGAGACAGAGGGAAAGGGGGAGAGAGAATCTTAAGCAGACTCCACGTGGAGCACAGACCCTGATATGGGGCTCAATCACAACCTTGAGATCATGATCTGAGCCAAAACCAAGAGTCGCATGCTTAACCAATGGGGTTACCCAGGCACCCTGATATTTGACCATTCTGTTTCAGGTTTCTTCTTTTAAAAAAAAATTTAAAGATTTTATTTATTTATTAAAGAGAGAGAGAGAGCAGGAGTGGGGGGAAGGGCAGAGGGAGAGGGGGAAGCAAGCTCCCTGCTAAGCAGAGAGAGCCAGATGGGGGGCTTGATCCCAGGACCCTGAGACCATGACCTGAGCTGAAGGCAGACACTGAACCGACTGAGCCACCCAAGCACCCCCTAGATTTATTCTTCTTAAAACACACACACACAAGTTGGCAGAGAGATCACAACCCTCCATGGGCCACCTTCAGAGTCCTCAGGACTTCCTACCTTTAAAGAACCATATTATCCCCAGTGGCCCACCATTCACATGGGTGTTCTTATACTGATTTTTAAATAATTGACGTGTTTAAAGTCTGTAAATGTGACCTATTAAAGTTTTGTTCTGTGACTCCTATTTTATCTCTAAGAAAGTTCATTTTATTTGAGGGAGAGCAGAATCCATCACCCCAAAATATGCCTCTTTGGCATAAGGATTATTTTAGGCTGATCATTTTTAAGAAACAGCTTCTCTGTTTTTTAAGTTACAGGAGAAGCTTTGAAAGCCAAGGGCAAGTTACCTTTTCATAAGAGACTTTTGCACGTACCGGGGAGGTCTCCATTTGTGAGAGTATCTCCCTCTACATACCAGGAAGAGGATGACCAAATCTCCGGAAACCCTTATCAAAGGAGAAGGCACAGACATAAACCTGCAGGATAGCCATACCCTTCCTCACTATTTTGCCTGGAAACCTCCCATAACTGATGACCACCCCACCGCCAACATCTTTCATCTTTAGTGGAAGATGGTATTTAAGGTGGTGGCTTCAGCCATCTGGGGATTTACTGTTTTCCCTGAGTCCCTCCTTTGTGGACAGGAGGTGTACATGTTATTAAACTTCTGTTTGCTTTTCTCCTATTATTGTCTTTTATTACAGGGGGAGGGAGGGTGTCTTAGCCAAGAACCTAGAAGGGTGGAGGTAAAATTACTTTTCCGCCCCACATGCTCCTATTTTAGAGAGAGCTGTCTTGCATGAATATGTGTTTGTTAATCCTTTTCGTTTCCCATGTGAAGTTGCTCACTCCTTTCCTCTCCTTTAACATGTAAATGTGTTGAATTTCATTGCTAGATTTTCTGCGATTGAGCCATCTTTTTCTTCTTTTTGCAGAAATATGTTTCCATTTCAAACAGTCGCTTTTAAAGGCCAATGACCTTAATGCGCTCTGATGGAGCTGTCTGCTGCAGTCGACCAATAGCCATAATTTGTAAGAGCTGCCACGTGTCTTTAGGATAAGACAACATTCCTAAATATCTAATTCTCATTTATAATCCCTCAGTGGCTCTATTTAGCTCACTGAGCTTCAGGCTCCTCTGAGTGCCTCCGTCGTGGCCTTCACATTTCATGATCCCCTTTTCAAATTTATCCCCTTATGTCTGGCTTCTGTCCCAAACCTCTCCTATCCAGCCCATCATCAGAGCTTGACAGTTGTCATCCTTAAGTGTGCCTTGAATCCAGTCCCTACTTCCTATATTGAGAAACGTTTCTTTAGCTCAGGCCTCTGAGCCTTGCACATCAGGAATCAAGAATAACTATTGTCAGGCGTAGACAGGGCTCTGTCACAGAATTGCTCGAAATCCTGAGATGGATCCCCTGCCCCATAAAATGAAGGCCAAACTCTTTAATACCACATGACCATGTTCCTGTCTGCTGGACACAATTCCCTGAAAAGAGCAGAGGACAATCTGCAGCACACACCTGTGTGCATACCTGTGGCTGCATTTTGAAGCCCCTTCTCAAAGGGAGTCCCTCCTCTGTGAAGGGAGTGTGGGTGTGTGAGCTGACTTCTACATGGGGATCAGATTGGGAAAAAGGCCATGTGTCCCCGCCATGGTGACTTAAGTCAAGTGCATGTCTGCTGGGTCTGGAATTCTCCTGAGCATATATTTTCAGGAGTGCTACATGTGTATCTAAATCCAGGTATCCCTGTGATCAAGTTGCCATCACCGCCAGGTTCCACCTGTGAAAATAGGCCCATCTGTCTCTCCTCCCCATACTTATCGTGGTGCTGGCATCTTCTTCACATCTGGGGACCACCGAGGCCCTGCCACCCAGTCTGTCACTCCTCATCCCTCATTCCTTTGAAATTGGGAGCCTGATTTCAAGGCAATGCCTCTCACCATCACTCCCATCACCATAGAGCTGTTCAGAAATGCTGGCACCTCTTACCTGAGGCAATTCTTAGTGTCTCCCTGTGGGCACTGTCCTCCAGGACCTTTGGGAGGAGGCATGGTTACAAAGTATAGAAGCAAGTTGCATATAATAGACTCACTGAAATCTCATCTAACTGGCCCCAGGGCCTCTGGGGCTCCATCAGGGGTGCCCCTGCCCACTGACCTCTAAGGGTGTTTGCTGATGTTGAGCACAGTGCTCATTTATCTAACCAAGCACAGAGCAACTGCCACACCCAATGTATTAAGCTCTCATCCTGCATGAGTGCCTCTGTCTGTTCAAGCTGCTATTGCAAAACACCACAGACTGACTGGCTCATCAACTCCAGCTCTGTTGGCTGGAAGGGGGTTGAGGGCAGCATGGGCAGGTGAGTGACTCTTCCAAGTTGCAAACTTCTCACTGTGTCCTCACACACTGGAAGGAGTAAGGGTGGTCTCTGGGCTTTCTTATGAGGGCACTAAGGACTTTCATGAAGCCTCTCAACCTGTGACCTTGCCACCTGCCAAAGGGCTCCAGATCACCTCACCATGGAGGTTAGACTTCATTATATGAATGCTGTGGGACCCAGATGCTCAGACCACAGCAGCCCCACATCACTGCATTTGGTACAATCCAGCGTTCTAGTCACCCCCGTGATCCAATGCCCCAAGAACACTCTCCTGCCTCAGACTGCATCAGCACGGAATAGTCCAGCTCTGGGTCAGACAGCATACAAGGGTGCACCTCCTCCTGCAGCTGGGCCTCCTATTCCCCACTTTGGCCCCACCACAGTAAAGTTCTTTTTATCAGCCCAGAGGCAAATGGTGCTGGGGGCTGTCTGGAGGACAGTTGGCATCCCCTGTGAATCCACCACTTTTTGTGAAGCCATCCAGAGTTTGTTTTGTTTTTTTGGTTTTGGGTTTTTGGTTTCTTGGTAAATGCATTTGTAGATGCAGGGAGAGGCAGCTCCTGCACACGTGACAGAGGACTGCTTTCACTGCAAGCAATGTTCAGAGGAATGAGAGCTCAGTGTTCTCAGCCTCACATGAGCCTGTGTGAATGTACCATCCCCTGGGGCGGCCCTCTCTTGTCATGCATTCTGAATCCTCTAACTAATTGAATTATCATGCAATCGTCACTCTGAATCAGTGGCCCTTATGGACGCTGGGCTTGACCTGCTGCTATTGGGAGATAAGGGGTTACTTTGCAATTGCCATGGAGACTTTCTTGTTTTCTACCCCACACAGTTGAGAACTCAAGGCTTTAAGTCTGTCATTTTTCTAGAAAGGCTCTCTAGGCCAGCCCGAATCTGCCAGCCCTTTTCAATCTTTCCAAACACCACTGTCAGCTCAGTCACCGAGTGTTCTGGTCACTTACTGCATCCGTATCTTGCCCTCCACCTGCGTGCATCATGGCAGGGGCAGAGGAAGTTCGCTGCGCACATCCCATCACCGTCCCACGGCTGCAAAGATTATACGTTCCTGTGTTAAGTAAGTCATCAATGCAATCTCGCGGTGCAATTCCAGAATGGTCTGTTTCCTGGGGCCACTTCTGGTTGCAATAACTGGATTGTTCAGGGTACTGTGTACCCACGAGGTGCATGAAGGTATTATGAACTATTCTCAGAGTTTTTCCAACAGAGGACAACCTTGTGCTTAGCGAAGCTCTCACATTACAGTCAAATGTCAGCTCCTTGAGAAAAGGACTTTCTGCAGGTGTTTTAAAATCTCATCTTCCTGGGGTATAAGCAGTGCCCTTGCATGCAGCAAGAGCTCAGGTGATGTTTGATAAGGAGTGAGGAGATGACATAGGAGCCCAAGCAACAGAAACAACTCCAAATCAGAATGCCACAAAACATTTTATGATCACAGATCTAGTAACTAAAGAACATTATAAAAATAAGCTTTCTTTTATTTGAGCATAAAATTGACCCCAAAGTACCCAAATGAAAAAAAAAAAACTTGTGTGAATTTTCACAAAGTAAAAATGGCCTGTGTAATCACCATCTAGGTCAAGGAGAAAAATAAAGTAATAGCAACCCCTCAAAGCCCTCAGGGGGTCCCCTCAGTCACAGTACCCATCCCCAGTGGTAACCACAGCCCCGACTTCTACTACCAAAGGTGAATTTTCCTGTACTCGAAATACACATGCACACTCACACACATGCATAATGGCACAAGCACACTTTCACACACACGCGCATAATGCACACGTGCACATATAATACACGTGCACCTAAGCTGACATGATCCCCACACACAATACATGTGCATACAAACTGACCTAACACATATACACACATACACACATGCACACACACACACAGTACCACATGCACACAGGCTGACACGATACACAAACACACCCACACAGACACGCAATATAGCGTGTGCCCCAGCGCGTCTGGGTTGCTTCACTCAATACGATCTTTGTGAGATTTATCTATGCCGTTGTGCATGAGAGTATTTGGTTCTTTCTCATTGTTTCATGTTCCACTGTGTGAATATTCTCCATTTATTTATTCATTTCTCCACAATAAGAACACTGTTTTGTTGTGATGGTGCCACCATGGTAAATCCCACACATGGCTTCGGTGGATGAATGCTCTCATTACCTAAGAATAGAATTTCTGGGAAATGAAGTATTCATTTGTTTGGTTTTTATAGATGTTGCCAACCAGTTTTATACAGTGCTTGTGGCAATTTATGCTCCTGCCGGTTTACCGTGAGCCTTTGAAGATGACACATTCTCACCAGCACTGAATATTGCCAGTCATTTTTACTCTAGCTTTCTGGACATCGGAGGGCCTTTACTGGGATCTCATTGTAGTTTGGCTTCACAGGAGTAAAAAGGCTGAACACATTTTCATGTATATATGTTGGCCTTTGGGATAAAATTTTTTGCTGACTGATTTTTCAGTCTCTTGCCCATTTTTCTGTTGAAGTTTTTCTTTTTCTTACTGATTTAAAAGATTTATTTATTCTGGATAGGAGTCCTTCATCAGATATAATCATCTTCTCTTACTTATGGCCCACATACTTGTCTCACTGGTATGTTTTGATGAATAGAAATTCTTAATTATATCCCAGACAAATTATCTTTTCAAAAATACTTAACGATGAGTGTATGTTTTCCCTACTTAAAATATCTTTGCCTACACCTGGCATTAAGCCACTCTTCACTGTTACCTTTTAGAATTTATAACAATATTCCTTTTACATTTAGATCTGTAATCTATCTGAAATTAATTTTATGTATACGAGGAAAAAAAGGAATCAATATTCATATCTGAAAAAATATGGATATCCAATTGATCCAGAATAATTGTTTCTTTATTGCATTTATGTGCATGTTTGTGTTAGTGGAAATTTTATTCTATTCCATCCCCGTATTTGCCTGTTTTTGACAGTACTCATTATTGTACTGTCTTAATTATTTAACTTCATATAAATTTTAATATCTGATAATGGAAAATCTCTATGTTTGCTCTACTTCTTTAACATTGTCTTGGTTGTTTTGGGGCATTTGTATTTGCATAAAAATGACTCAGATAAATGAAGCAATACCCAACCCTGTTTTGAACGTTTTTATTTATTTATTTGAGATATATACATAGAGAGAACATGAGCAGGGTGAGGAGCAGAGGGAGAAGCAGACTCCCCACTGAGCAGGGAGCCCAGTGCAGGGCTCAATCCTGGGACTCCAGGATCATGACCTGAGCCAAAGCCACCCAGGTGCCCCATCCAATCCAGTTTTGAATTTACCTCATTTTAATTTTGTTTTTTTCTATGATTTTTGTCTCCCAAGTCTAATATTCTGGATAGATTATCTATGCCAACCACCCCCTCAACATACACACACACACACACACACACACACACACACACATCCAGTGCATTGTACTTTCTGATACATGTGCCCTTTTGTGGTCTCTGTTCACATTGACCTTTGTCCTGGCTTGGTCATGTGACTAACTTTTGGCTCATGAAACACTAGCAAACATCATGGGAACTGAGGCTTGGTCTTTTTTTTTTTTTTTTTTTTTTTTGAGGCTTGGTCTTAAAGAACACTCACTTTTGAATGCTTCCTTTCAGATCCTAGACTTCATGCTGTGAGAAACTCAACCTAGCTCCCTGGAGAGGCTACATAGAGAATCAAAGACCTGACTGAGGTCCCAGCCAACAACCAGCACTAACTGGCCACCTAGCCTTCCAGAAAATGGATCCTCCAGCCCTCTCTGAGCTTTTCTAGCTGGAGCCATGTGCCCAATTGCAGGATCTTGAGATAATAAACTATTTGGGTTAGATTAAACCTCTAAATTTGGGGGGAGTTTTCTATACATTCATGGAATGTATGTCTATATATAACATATGTGTGTACACATGTATATATTTGAGATGGCTTATTACACATCCACAGAATTGTGAAATGAAGTCTATATATAGATATATAGATATGTACGTCTACAATTCTAGTGATTCTTGGAGGGAATGTTGGTCTAACGCTTTTGCAGTTCAGTAAGAGAGGTGAAAATGTAATTGAAGAACAATTTTCCATAGCGGATGGCATAGAAGAATGATATGGTGGAAGCATCCTGAATAATTGGACACTAAGCCTCATCGATCCAAACCATTCAATAAAGACAGGGCAGGCTAGATCATATAAAACGCATTACTGTACTTGTAGTTTTGCTGATAATACAAGGATTGTGATTGTTCTCAGGTGCTTATATGGCTGGTGGGTAACAAGCCCTTGGAGAAATTGAACTGAAAATTGTGTTAATATATGTTATATATCATGTTTCTTATTTCCTATAATGGAAAGAGAAGCTAGGGGAATGTATGCAGATGATATTGCAAATAAATTACGTTTTTAAGATGATTATACCCTGAATCGACGTATTTACATTTTAGAAATATTTTTCAGGAACATAACAGGTCATGTGTGTTCCAGCTAAAGAGTCTTTTTTCTGCACCTTCTCTGATATTCCTAGTACAATATGGTGAGGATCCTTGAATGGATCTCAGATGGTTCAGATGTGCCATCAGCCATTTGAGACTAATAGCCATTAAAATGCTGATGTTTGCAAATTATAGACTTTACAAATAACTTAGAGCAATTCAAGTTTATCTTTGTAAAATTCTACTTGATTGTGATTTGATGTCCCCTTAAAATCCTGTGCTGTACATTTTCTGCCTACCACTTCTCCCGCCCTGCACACTCCCCCTTTCCCACCTGGCTCTAGCTCACAGATGCTGACCTAAACAGAATGCACCAACAGGCTCCCCTGCCCTCTCTCTATTCCTGGAACAGATTTGGCTGGGGGAGCATTGTCAAGAGATCTGAGGGGGGAAAGTGATAAAAATCAGTTTTTATTCTTTTAACTCTCTTCCTGTGAGATTTCTGCAGGTTGACCATGTAGCCTGGCTCATAGTCGCACCTCCTCCTAGATGATGCTCTCCATACAGCTTACCTTCTCTGTCCAATAACTGTCCCCACAACAACCCTGCATGCCTAGGGATGGCTCACCACTCTTAACTAGCTTCACAGTGTGGACTTTCCCTCCTGCCCACCCACCCCCCATCCTGCCCACAGAATGAAATAGTTCCCTTTGCAAATTGTTCTCATGTAAATTTCCCTTGTATATATGGATGTCATCTCTTTCCTGCCAGGATGTTAAGGAAATTGAGATGATTTACCGTTTAGAATAGTTTACTGTAAAATCTGTTTTTTTTTTTTTTGAAAGGGCAAGTTTTTGAGTGAATAAATAAATGCACAAGTTGAGGAGGAATGCTAACAGCGCCCTGCACCACCAGGCCTCATCCAGGCTGGACAGCCGTGAATGCGTTTGCACCTCCCACTACAGTTGCACAAGTGGTAGCGACCTGTTGGCTGAGGACACCGGCTGGTTCTGGCAGATGGAGAAAAGGGTGTCACTGTAGGGACACAAGCGTGGCCTTCAGTTCAGGTTATGATCTCAGGGTCTTTGGATGGAGCCCCACATCGGGCTTCCTGCTCATTGGGGAGTCAGCTTCTCTCTCCCTCTCCCTCTGCCTCTCCCCACTACTCATTCTGTTTCTCAAATAAATAAATAAAATCTTTTAAAAAATTAAAACATGAAAAATAAAATTAAAGTTCAGCCACTGAATCGAGTCCAACACAGCTTTTTAGAAGTAATAAATGATAATAATGACATCTGTCCATTATAAGAAATAGTGACTCCTAGAACTTCTGGGTGTCCACATTGGGAAGAGCTTGTGTGACCGCACATGTCCTTTCTTTGTATGGGAAAACTAAGGTCCAGAAAGTGGG
This sequence comes from Vulpes lagopus, assembly GCF_018345385.1. NCBI lineage: Eukaryota > Metazoa > Chordata > Mammalia > Carnivora > Canidae > Vulpes > Vulpes lagopus. The sequence goes on along the minus strand of NW_024570667.1, from coordinate 31,527 downwards.
CATCACTTTCCCAGATGATGGTGTGAGAAGGTCTAAGTGCTACCGCAGCAGGCTGAAGGCTTCATGTTGAAGAGAATCATGCCCTGAGAATCTGGCATTTGCATTTTGACCTGCTTACCCACCAAGCAAACACCACACACCAAATGCACGGAAGCTCTGTAGAAATGAATGAAACAGATGTTGCTCCTGACCTCATGTGGCCTCCATCCTTAGGGGGAAATCAGAAAATTAAAAGTAAGCCAAATAATTGTGATTTGTCTTTACTGCTATGCATGAGACTAGTAAGGACTAGCAGGGAAACCTACTTTGGGAAGCAGTCAGGGAACACCTTTCTGCAGAGGTGACGTTTATGTCCATACCCAAATGGTCCATTGATGTCACTACTCAAATGTTCTTACTGAGTGCCTACTGTGTACCAAGCACTGTGCTGTGTGTCCTTAATGAGTAAAACCTGCTATGGTATCTCAGTGGAAGAGATGATCAGTTTCAAAAAGAAGTTAATGGGGTGCCTGGGTGGCTCAGTCAGTGAAGTGTCTGCCTTCGGCTCAGGCCATGATCTCAGGGTCCTGGGATGGAGCCCCAAGTCAGGCTCTCTGCTCAGCGGGGAGTCTGCTTTTCTCTCTCCTTATGTCACTTCCCCCACTTGCTCTGCTTTCTCTCTCTTTCTCAAATAAATAAATAAAATCTTAAGAAAATACATAAAAACTGAAGTTAGGGAATGACCTGGGTTATGAAGACAGCCAACATGATGCACTCAGAATCCACAATGGGGTGGCTGTGCAGTGGGAGAGGGCAGGGTCCCCTGACAAAGTGGTGCTCACAGTGGGACAGCAATCAATGGACAGAATAGGAGAGAAAGAGCATTCTGGGGCCCAAAACAAAAACAGAGCAAAAGCACACAGGTGTGCCAAGGTCATGCAGGAGGCACATAGAGGTGTTTAAGGATGGAAAAGTCAAGGAGCTACAAGCCCAGAGCAAGAGAGGGAAGCAGGGAAGCAGCGACACAGGGATTTCTCGGTTCTGGTGAGAATTTTTGCTGTTACCCTTAAAGCACTGGAAAGTACTAAACAGCATTAGGCATGTGTATGTCATGTGAGCATCTGTATATATGTTTCTGTGTGTGTGCGTGTGTGTGTGCACCCAGATACAGAGTTTACTCTGCCCAGAGCATGTGTGAAAGAGGACACACATTACAGACTGTGGTGGGGGGGAATGTGGCTAGGCAGTCAGAACAATGTGTGCAAAGGCCCTGAGATCAGAAGAGCTTTGTATATTTCTTCGAGGAATTGCTAGAAGACCAATGTGTCAGAGCATCATGAATGGGGTAAAGGGGGTTTCTAGATGAGGCTAGGGATTGGACAGTGACCAGGCCATACTGAGCCTAGGGCCATGGGAAGAAGCCCTTCTGATAAGCACCAGGGGGCACTGATCAAGTCTCACGGTCATTACTCTCTAGCCATGTGACAGTGGACCAATGCCCGGTCTTCTCAGGGCCTCGGTATCCTCCTCTGTGAAACTGGTACAGGATGCTGAGTCACCGCCAGACAAGCAAACCTGGGGTGCAGCTCTCCCCGCCAACACCATGCAAGGATGAGGATGGGACAGAGACTGATGAGACCCCAGAAGGGGCTGGAGTGGGGGAGGTTCTATGGCCAAAGTCAAATGACAGTCAGAGGGCAAGAAAGTTAGCAGGTACTCTTCTTAGGATCTGGCCTCACAAAGTGCAGTGAATGGCAGAGAAGAGTGGACAGTGGATCTTTGCGTGGAGAATAATCAGTGCATTTGAGGTCAAGGTCCCTCATGAGCTACCAACTGGTGTTGGGTGGTGGTTAGGTTTGTGAGATCTGAACAGAAGGGCTTGTGTATCAGTCAGCTCAGGCTGCTGTAACAAAACGCAGCAGGCTGGGTGGGAGCTCTCCTCTTGGCTTGCAGATGGCTGCTTTCTCTTGATGCCCTCAGATGGCAGATAGAGCTTTCATGTCTCCTCTTTTTATACAGACACTAATCTCATCAGGGGAGCTCCACCCTCATGACTCCATAATACCTAATTACCTCCTGGAGGCCCCACACTGGGGGATGGAACTTCAACATATGAATGAGAGAGGGTAGGGACACAGTTCAGTCCCCAGCACCTCCACTGAACTTGAAATTCCCTTATGGCATTCATCAATTCAGCCATTTATTTAGAAATGTTTTGTTTTGGGGAATTTGTAATTGTTTCCATCTTATTTTTCTTTATTTCCTTCTCTGAAGCAGCATTCACAATGGGGCCCACGTGTGTTAATCCCTGAATCATAGCAATGAATCATCTTATGAATGAGGCAGCTGAACCATTGCACTAACTCATTGAATCAAGACTGAGAAAATTGTTCTTATGAAGATAGTGTTATATAATAGTATTATTCTTTTTATGAACTTTCTGAGATAGAAGTGAAACCATAAAACTGTCCTGGCATAAGACCCCCTCAAGGAGTTGTCCTCTGTAAATCTGTGAGCCCCTTCTTTGAAGAACATCTGCTGGTTGGAAATACTAACTGGGGAGTTGTATCTTTTGGCATCATGGGGGATTGGAAAATGGTTCGGGGTAGAATCTGGAAAGGAAGGGATGCCCAAAAGGGCAGTGTCCATGGGGTTGGAGAAGGCAGGAAAGAGAAGGAAAGAGGCATAAAGACAATAAACCAGCTTTGGCAGAGACATGAGCAGGAAGGGAGTTTGGGGAAGTTAGTCCATTTTGTGAGTTGTGTATTATGTGTGTGGGATGCAATATAAACCCTGCTCAACTTGTAAGCTTTAGGAAAGTCTACTGTGCTCAGAGGCTTCAGTGTAAATGGATTATTTCAAGGAATCCAAGTTCTGCTCTAGTTTAGCAGGGAATAAAAACTGGTCCAGCACATGTCAGCAAGAGAACAAAAGGACACCTATATAGCCTCTGTTTTATGGAAGAGCACCCTGGATTTGGTAAGTCATTGTCTAAAGTTACATTATTTGTAAGTGATAGAGTTTAAGGTTGAATTTTGATCTGTCTGACCTCAATGATTGAATTCTTTACACTCCTTTACAGAAGAAGTTAAAGTAGTCGAAAAGAGATAATTGCTATAAGGTGATAAAATAGGTGAATCATATAAAAATGCTTTCCTTGAAGAGTTATATGATAACCATCCCATTCCTGCTCAAACACCGAAGGTGACACAAAGCTCATTTCCCCTCCCATGGAGCCTGTTTAATTTTTGAAATTCCTTGGGGTAGAATTAATCCTGTAAAATAAAAAGAAATATCACTTTCAATGTTTGAAACTGAATCTCTTATTCGTAATTCAAAATCTTGTGGTAGCATCAAAGAAGTATTTTTTCCCAAACTATCAGAAAGTCTTTCCAACTCTGAGACAGGAAGTCACAGCCACAATGACCCTTTTGTCCTCAGAGCTAAGCAACCACAATGCCGTGAAGAAATACCTGTATGATACCAATTCCAAGTTCCTTTTCCAAAGGTTGACTAATCCAGTCAGTGATCAGCATTTAGAGAATGGAAGCATTATTTGAAACAAGCACCTTTTTAAAAACCGATGTGTTTGCACAGGATATGAATTGCCAACAACGTGCCGTCTGCCGAGCCAGAGACATGCTGGGAGGGACCTGAGGAAGAACCTGAGATGCCAGCTTTTGGAGCAATGAGGTGAAAACTGCCATCTGGTAAGTGAGAGAGAGAGCACCTGGGAGGTGCCTGGAGAAAGTGCTCATCTGCACAGAAGAACATGGGTCTGGTTCCCACACAATTAAGAGAGAAAACAAATCAAGTAGGAAGTCTGTCCCTAGGAAGGAAGTCGGCGGCCGGTGGGAGGGAGATGGCAATGCCCAGTGTGGTGTGGGGATTCCAGGGCTGGGGACATTGGTTGGCATGTCTTGCCAGGGAGGAATGACTAGAGGCATCATCACCATCTTTTTTATTTCCTGGCTCTGGTCCCTTCCTTGCTAAGGTCCCAAGTCATACTGAATCATTGTCAAAGTGCCCTCAGGTCCCCTGCCAAGGAGCATAAGGAAAGGCTATGGCCAAGGACCAAGGGGCAAACAGAAAAAGAACCAGTGACAAATTTCAAGAGGATTCAGCCGAAGAACCAGATGGCACAACATGGACTATAGGACAGGCTGTGAGTGGTTCAAGGTTCCAAAGAGGAATGAGAGCAATGGGTCACTGAAATGATAGCATTAAGGGCAATGGGGCTAGTGTGGCAATTTGATTATGGAGTCGAGTGAAAGTTGTAGATTTTCAAATATTCTTGGGAACATTGATGTATATTTCAGATGTTTGCAGAGGACACAAACTACACTCTGGAAAGTGCCTCCAATTTTTCTCTTTGGTATCGTTAAAACATTATCTGTCACATAGGCAATGGCAAACATGCAATACCTAGTGATAAACTGAGACACACTATTTGAAAACAAAAGTTTAAAAATGAATAGAGAGCTGTACTGTGTTCCTGGAGAGGCTCACTTAATTTTGTGAAAATTATGACTTGTCTAAAGATAATTTATAGCTTGAATGTGGTGCTACGTAAATTTTACTATGATGTTATGCTAGTTGGCAAAGTGATTCTGAAGAAAATCTGAAAAAATAAACACAGGGTAATATCCAAGGCCACTGGAGGGGGTTCTAACCTGCCAGATAGCACATTTATTATAAACCTAAGATAATTGAAGTCCTGTGGTGCTGGTATAGGAGAGGGAAAATGTAATTGAAAGAGACATTGTGTATTATTTAAACTTTAATCTGTGGAAGGGCAGTGGTTCAAATTTGAAGTTAAAATGATTGTTTGATTATTTCTTAAATAGTATTTTAAAATTTGGCCTCGGGGAAAACTGTATACTCATCTAACATATAAAATTAATTGCAGAGAGAGTAAAGCTTTGAGTATGAATGGTGTAGTAATAACAAGAAAGTAGAGATCTAAATGAAAACTGGTTTAAGTAAAATTTATAAGAATAAAATAGATGTTAGGGGCAAATGGGTGGCTCAGTTGATTAAGCATCAGACTCTTGATTTTAGCTCAGGTCATGTTCTCATGGTCATGACATGGAGCCCCATGTCAGGCTCTATGCTCTCTACAGTCTGCTTCTCCCTCCCCCACTGCTCCTCCCCCTGCTCCTGCTCATTCTCTCTCTCTCTCTCTCAAGTAAATTAATTAAATCTTTTTTTAAAAGGATAAAATAGATGTTTAAAAATCACAAAGAGAAAGTGGACAGAGGGGCACCTGGGTGGCTCAGTCAGTTAAGCGTCTGCCTTTGGCTCAGGTCATGATGCTGGGGTCCTGGGATGGAGACACCCTGAGCAGGGAATCTGCCTCTTCTTCTCCCTCTGCCCCTCTGCCTGCCCATGTCAACACTCTTCCTCTCTCTCTCTCTCTCTCCCTCCCTCCCTCCCTCCTTCCCTCCCTCTCGTAAACGAATATAATTTTTTAAAAATCTGGACAGATTTACTAAATTAAATATTATTCATATATCTATATACATGATACCCAAGCATACTTATAGGATATGAAAAAAAAATCCCTTAAGTGGTCATGAACAATCACAGAGGTAAAACATTTAATTGAAAAAAATCATGAACAAGAGAATGTCTTTATTTCATGTCCAATAAGCACAGTTAATGATATATCAAGATATAAGTATTGGATATTGAAGATCTTGAATTCACAATTCTTTGAATTCAACATTTAAACTGCATGTTTGAATTTCCTACTTTGTCTCATTATGAGAAGCTTTTCTTAAAAATCCATTTAGTCAAACCAGAGATCAAAAGACAATCACCTAGTTAACACAAAGGAACATCTACTTCATAAATGCAGAGCTAAAAACAAAGGCACTTTTTAAAAAGATTTTGTTTATTTATTCATGAGGGATACACAGATAGAGGCAGAGACATAGGCAGAGGAAGCAGCAGGCTTCCTGCAGGGATCCTGATCTGGGACTCAATTGCAGGATCCTGGGATCACAACCTGAGCCAAAGGTGAACATTCAACTACTGAGTTACCCCGGTGCCCCACATTTGATTTTTTAATTGTTTTTTATTTCCTGGAAAATCTAAGTCATGAAGTATGTTTATTTTGTGTCTCAGAATTGATGTTTCTGTAAGTATGGTCTGCTCAACTTGTCCAAGAGCTTGGCATTCTATATGTGAAGGTGTGTGCATGTGTGTGCAGGTGCAAATATATTGCAAAAATTTTTAAAGACGATTTAAGCATCCTGGATCACTTTACATTCATGAACAGTCGCACATTGTTAGCCCCAGATACAGGGTTGTGTTTATGATGCTACCATTATGAAATGTCCAGTTACGTTAATTTAATTCTTTCAGGTTAATGAGAAAATAAAATGAGATAGTTCAATATATAAGTGATGTGTTTGTGTGTCTGGTTAAGTAAGGGGGAACCTGTATCATGGTAAATGACATCATCAGTGTGTGTGTGTGTGTGTGTGTGTGTGTGTGTGTGTGTGTGTTTTCTTTATTAGGAATGAGAAAAGTGGTGAGGAAAGCACCCAGCACAAAGAAGTAAGCCATGTCAAAATCTAAATAACCCTCCTGGTTAGAGATCATTGCTATGTTCATGTCTTTTCAAGCAGGCTTTTCTTTTATTTTAGCAAAAACAATTTTTACTATCTGATCAATGTGGATTATTTAAATTTTATTTGCTTTATGGCTTTATTAATGTTCCTGTTACAAATTTTATTTGACTTTCTAGTTGACTCAGAAAGTTTCTGCTTAATCTTCTGCACAAAGTAAAATAGAGCTTTCAGATTTCCTGTCTCTTTGGAATATAATGCATTGGAATAACTGCTGGATTATATCTCAGGATACCTGGGGGGAGATCCCATGGCCTGGCTGCTCTCTCAGGTCAGTTCTTCCACTTTAGAGATCTTAGTTTCTACATATAAAAAAGTGAGAGGTTCGTGTATGAAGTGTGGTTCTCAGATCTGATGGAGTATAAGTATCATGGAGGGAGCTTGAAGAACATGCACCTCTGTGGTCTCCAGCTTCAGAGAATATAGAGGAGCAGTTTGGTGGTCCCAGAGGCACTGCTTTTGAACCAGCACTCCAGGCCTATCAGATGTAGGTGTATCTGGTCCTCAGGCCACAGTTATTATGCTGGACGCACGTCAGAATCACCTAGGGAGCTTTGAAAGTGATGTCTAAGCCCTCATCTAGAGCAGTGTAGACTTGCCAGGGCACAGATTTTGTTTGAAAAGCTCCCTCAGTGAGTCAGGGCAGTCAGGATCGACAACCACTGCTGTTCATAGATGTGTTAGATTCTTTGCAGTTTGAACCTATCACTTAAACAGGTAGGTCTTGGTCAACTAATATGGCAGAAAAGACAGGTCCCTGTGCTGGTGGTGCCAGACCCCATGTGACAGAATGATGAGCGGTAGGAAGGAGATGCAAGGGTGGATAGGAAGTTGAGTCCTTTACCATCATTCAGGTCACCTCAGTGAATCCTGAGTTGGAATAATTTTCTTATCATGTGTAACAGGTGAGGGAAACATTTCCACAGAAGTAACATGATTTATTCCAGGTCTTACAGGTTGCAAGAAGCAGAACAAGGATTTGACCCTACATTGGTTGGACCCAAAGCCCACCAACTGTATTCTACTGCCAATCAGAAGGCAGGTGGGAGGTTCCCTCACTATTTCTGGTTCACCTGGTGCATAATCCTAGAGGGTAAATTATGTTTCCTCTAATATCTCTGGGATGGGAAAACAAAACACACAATGAAACAAAGTACAAACAAGATCATCTAATTGACTGAAGATATTTTGCATTTATATAAAATCATGATCATTTTAATGGCCATATAATCCTGCTTTATTGCTCGATCTCCACAGATTTGGGGTAGCTCCATGGAAGAACCTACATTCCATTTACTTGTGAGGCATACCCCTGTGCCAGAACCATGAGGATTGCCATGTTTCATGCAGTTGTATGGACCTGCCACACATCTACAAAGACCCAAAGATGTGTTATTTAGAAAACCATTCGCTAGCATGTAGATCTTAGAAAATCTGAGAAAGTACATAGGTGAGTCAGACCACAGGATTCTGGGAATTTCTCAGTTAGGCACTGTTGGGAAATGTCTCGCCTACATACACTGCAAGTGAGCAGTGGCTTCCCTGGATCTGCCCTGGACTGCCTGTGTGTCTATGTGCGGGTGTGGGAGAGCTTGTGCATGTATATGTGGAGTATGTGTGTGTGTGTGTGTGTTCATTTCGACCATACTAGATATATTACCTGATCAATTTTCACACTAAATTCTAACCGGTGTGCCTTAGTCTTGTAGCCGAAACCCTGCTCATGGACCTGTCAGGTGCCAGACAGGATCACCTAAGCTCCTCAAAGCTTCCAGGGAGCCACAGACACTTCTGCTTGGGCTTCGGGGTGTACAATATAACACAGTATACATAGCTGTTTGGGCAACAATTGATACATCTGGGTCTACACAATAGCACCATATGCATTAGTCCCAAATTTGCATAAAATGGTTGGGGAGACTGTAATAAACATGTTCAGTGGTCATCTCTGTGTGCTTGGATTTCAATCGTTGATTGTCTTCTTCCCTCTCTTTCTCTTCCTCTTGTTCCTCCTCCTCCTTTACTTTCTTTGCTGACCTAGATTTTAACTATTAGCTGCTGTGACCGTGTACACCTGTCTCACTCCTACTTATTTTCCAGAACTCCACATTTCTTCCAGGAGGCTTTCCCAGAGATCCCAAAGTAAGGTTTTCTTTCTGCTCTGTCCTCCCATTGTCCCCCAGACCCCAGACCTCCTTACCTGATTTACAGTACTTCACTGCTAATTGTCTGTTTATCCCACTAGAGTATAAGTTCCTTGAGGACAGAGACTCTGCGATCATCCCATTGCCTGTTCAGTGTGTAACCTTGTCTGATACCTATTTTTTGAACTAATGTCTATCCAACAAGGAAGCTACAACACAGAACATCTCTGGCCAAGGCTGTATTATGCTGTTGTGTGATAGAAGGAACATTAATAGTCGTGACTCTGGTCCAAATCATAGATCTACAATTACCATTTTTGTGAACAAGGGCTATTTAATCACTTTGTGTGGCAGTTTCTTTACCTGTGAAGCTGAGGATGCTGATGTATACTAGACAGGATGTGTGTAAGTAGTAAATGAGATGTGTACCATCCTTCTCAAGCTAAGAAGTGAGGCATGGTTCAGTGGAAAATGTGAGGAGACAAATTATATGTGCCCAATATAAAAACTATATTATTTGTAAGCTGGATATCTGTCCTCTCAGCTGGCCACAAAATGCTTACTGAAACAATTGTGGTGCCACGGAAGAACACAGACACTTAGATGGTAGTTCTTCTTCTAAGTAGAAAGATTTTTGAAAGGAGCATTTCCTTCCAGATGAATCTAATCTTCTCTGATAGGGGGATGGTGCTCAGAGATGAAGATCATGATAGGTGTTATACATCTTGACTTGAGTAAAGTTATCAGTTCTTCATTGCATGATACATCTATTCACATTAAAAACATACTCTAAATGACAACTTCCAGGTACATACCAAGTCATGTTTTCTGGGATTATATTTTATAGATGAAAGCTGTCTACTCTGAGTACAAGGAAGGATTTTCTAAAAGGAGGGACTGAAAAGTTAGAATTCAGAACATCAGAGGTCTAACTTGACCCCTCTCACTGGCTTGGCTCTTGTAGCATGCCAATGCTCCCTCCAGGACTCCAGCTAAACTTCCTATCCTAGAGACACAATGTCTCCATAGCAGCAGCATCAGGAAAATAGGCTTCTGACTTGAATGACCTCTGAGTATATCTCTAAGCACAGTAGCAGTAGGAAAATACTTAAAAGATCATAATGGTTTCCATTTGCAGAGTCACAGAAAGAGGGTAATGCCAGGCATTGTATTAAACCACCTACTTTTCTACAACCAACTGCTGCTGCTTTTGTTGGGACTGGTTTAGTGGACAAGTGTCTGTTTCTAGGAACAATGCAATAGTGTCTCAACCACCTCATGCATAACCAAGGTTCAAATTCCTAATGTCAACCGCGACTTCTCCTTATATATTGTATGTAATTTCTGGTTGCTTCATCTTCATTCCCAATGGACATTACCACTCACCCACATTACTGGGGGATTATCCTCATTAGTATCTCCCTGCTATTTTGGCCAATATTCTGCTTTCAGGCTAGTTTTTACAGTTGTGATCACATTATTCTTCTATGGAATAGAGTTTCTGTAGTTCTCTACTGCCCCTGAAGGAGTCCACAGTGCTCTATATGCCCTTTTATGATCTGGCTCAAATCTACCCTCTTGTTCTCTGGGTAAATCACTCATCAGCCTACAGTCATTTCCTTAAAAATTCATGAACACTGGTTCTTTGGTGCCTCTGTAAGCACTATTTCCTCTGCCCTGAATGCTTACACTTTCCATATTTACACTTTCCCCCAAAAATATGACTAGGAGACAAGCCAAGTGCTCCTTTTTTAAAAGCCTTCTCTGCCTCTCCAAGTTGGAAAAAATCTCCTCATTGGAACTTTAAAAATTCAGGTTCTCAGATTGGGTGAGTCCTCTCAGCTTTATAGGCTTCAAGCTCTCATGTTTGAAAATGATGGGAAAAAACAGTGATTTCTTTGCAGGATTGTTGGATAAATCACACTTATGAAAATAAATGAAGTGTTATTTATAACATTTATGAAAGCATAAAGAGCAATATTGTCCCTGAGTAGCTCCCACCCTGCAGAGCACAGCAGAAGTCTATGTAATAAACATTTTTGCTTTCATATCTCCAGTTGGCTCCCCTTTAAGGATGTGACAGTTTGTCCAGGCCTCATAGAGGACAATTTATAACTGCAGAAGGAAGATATGGAGGCATTTTAGAGCAGGAAAATGTATCAACTGTTAAGCAAGAGAACTTCATTATTTTAGGCAAATTCCGTGTCCCAAATCTTCCTTTAATATGAGTGCAGACCCAAATTTGAAACGCAATGTAAGGAGTTAAAGGTCAAAACTGCTTTATCATTCCTTTTTTCTTTAAAGCAAATCCTGATTAAGTAAATCCTTGAATAATTCAAAGCTATAATTCATCAATGGGTCTTTAGTGTGATGGAAAAGGTTGATTTTAAGATTGTTGAATTTGTAAGACATAACATAATGAACAGGCAAGCAGAGGTGAAAAAATGTGTCCCTCTTTACCCTAAATGAGCCTAGATATTTTTTCTTAGCTCAGATTTACAAGCATTTATGTTTCCATTACAATTTTTACTACCCTATTAGGAGACAATCATTCATGATGGAGAATTTGAGTGACAATTATGGAATCTCTGCAGGTCCACCAATATCTCATAGTCCCCAAGTGTCTTTGATGAGCTCATGAGCTCACTTCCTGAAGTCATTGATAAATATTTTAAATGCAACCTTGACGATAGCCTTGGAATTTCCTGGAAACGTTCTCTGATGAGTTCCCACGAATGAGGCAAGTGAGTAATGTACTCCTAATCTTTGTCCTGGGTAGCAATAGCAAGAGTGTAAGGCAAGAAATGATAGGCATTGTAAGGTAGAGGAACTTGTATAGGGAAGGGTCTGGAGGAAGAAATGCACATGGTATGTTAGAAGAAAATCCCTTGACAATTTTCTTTCCGTAGCATATTGATTTTTTCATTAATTAATACAATATGAAGTAGAGCTCAGAGAATCCCTCGGTCTTATTTCCCCTTGTCTGTAATTCACACCAAGGCCTAAAGGTCTCCACTAAAGTTAATCATATTAAACCCTCAAAAGCCAAACCATTGAGAGGTCAGTTTTAGGGGGATACCATATCATAGGATAAGTACTCAAGTGAACACCATCCAAGAGAGATGCGTTATTCCCTAAGCTTATAAGTCAGAAGTAGGTCTCACTGGGCTAAGATCAGGTTGTGCTCCCTCTGGGGACCCTGGGGGGGGGGTCCATGCCCCTTCCTTTCCTTGCTTCTGGAGACTGCCCACACTCCTGGGTGCCTGGTCCCCACTCCACCCTCAGAACCAGCAGTGTGGTGTCACTGAGTCCTACCCTGACATTCCTGCCTCCCAGCCTCACCTATAAGGACCCAACCATAATAACTCAGAATGACCTCTCCATCTAAGATCCTTAATCTAAGGTCCTTTTGCATGTAAGGTAACATATTCATAGCTTCTGTGGATTAGGACATGAATCTCTGGAAGGCAGTTATTCTGTTTACCAGTAATATGTATCCTCTAACTTCATCAGAAGGGCAGAGATGAGAGAAATTATTTCTGTACTTGGAATCAGCAAGGACGTTATTAATTCACTCAATGAGTCTATGTTGGGACAAGCATGGTGCTGGACTTCAAAAATAAGGTGAGGGAAATAGGTGTGTCATCTGCCCACACTGAGAATGCAATGTAGATGGAGGTCTAAATATCAGAAGATCACAAAATCAGCGTAGAAAATCCCACCATGTTGATGTCCAGGGAGCAGAGATACAGGTTGTTATGAGAATGAATGATATAATATGGGAAAAATCTGCCCCAGGCCACAGGGAAGTGTGTGCTGAGGTCTGGTAAGGAGAGCCTGGAAAGGGTACAGAATGGAAGTCCAATGAGCCTGGTCCTTGGGGTGAGGTATGGGGCATTGTAGGGGGCTGGAGAGATAGGCCACAACCCCACCATATAGATTCTTGCAGGCTAAGGCAAGGATTTTAGTCTTCAAAGAAAAATCGGAAAGTAACGAAAGGGTTTACATCTTGGTGTGTGCGTGTGTGTGTGTGTGTGTGTGTGTGTGTGTAGATAGAACACAAAAAAAAAATAACAGAAGGAGAATGGTGGATTTGGAAAAGTGGATCATATATACTGATTGTGTTGCCCTAAAGTTTTGAGTTAAAGCCCTACTCCCCAGTGCAATTATATTTGGAGAGAGGGCCTTTATGGAGGCAATGAAAGTCAAGGTGGGGCCCTGATCCAATAGGAGCAGAGTCCTTGTAAGAGAGGGAGACACAGGGCTGTGCATATGCAGAGCAAGGGAATGTGAGGACACAGTGAGAAGGCAGGCTGTCTGCAAGCAGAGAGGCCTCCAGAGGAAACAAGCCCATTGGCACTTGGATCCTGAGCTTGTAGCCTCCAGAACTGGGAGAAGATAAGGTTCCATTGTTGATGCCACCCAGGCTGTGGTATTTTGTTATAGCAGCCGGAGCAGACTAACATGGAGGGTGCCTGTTCTCTCCAACAATGTGGAGGCTCCTCTGAAGAGCTCAGGGTAGGAGAGGGATCAGGTCACAGATCTTGATAATAAGGCATCAGAAAAAGGGGACAACAGATATGGTAAGTAGTGATCAGAAGGATTTGCAGAGAAGGACACAGAGATTGCCCTACAAGTGGTTTGAGTGTATGTGCTATTCATGGTGAGCTTGCACACATTTTAAAATCAACCAAAAAATAAATATGGCATAGAGAAATATACACTTAAGTCAGATAAAGAAAAAGAGTTTCAAATTCCAGGTTATCTGTACTGTAATTAAATCAGGCTCTCCAAGAAACAGAACCAAGGAATGTCTAGATATTTCCTTATAATAAGAAAATATAATAGGGTGTAAAATAAATATAATATAATATATTTATATATTTTAATATATATAAATAAATATATTCCTTATAAATCTTCCAGAGAAATTAGAACCAGGAATGTATAAGTATATTCCTTATATAAGAAAATATAATAGGGTTGTATAAATATATATATATTCCTATTATCTAGGAATTCCAATTAATATATTCCTCATAATCTCTCTCTCTCCCTCTCACTGATTTTGAGGTAACCATATACCCCCACTTGGGAATACTTTTCAAATCCATTTAATGGAAATCCACAGGATGCAAGTTTTCAAGTGGGCCCGGTACAAAGAAGTGCTCTGCCTTAGGTCTACTCTGTACTTATTTCATTTTATTAAAAGATTTTACCTATCTATTATTGAGAGAAAGAAGTAAGCAGGAGAGGGCGAAGAGAGAGGAGAATCCTGAAGCAGACTCCCTGTTGAGCGGTGAGGCCTGATACAGGCTCTTTCCCAGGGCCCGAGATCATGGACCTGAGTCTAATACAGAGCTCGCTTTAACTGACTTGGAGACACCCAGCACCCCCCTACATTGTAACTTTAGACCTTTTTTTTGAACCCACTATTGGTAGGTCCCTGTTGGCAAATGCAAGCAAGAACCTCTGGCAGCCTGGAGAGAAACATATCATGCATGTTTCGAGAATTTTTGAAGAAAGACCATGTTTTCCTTTTGACTCCCGGCCCGATCATTCTAGGTTTTTGGTTGTACATATTTTTTTCTCTTTTTTTATCTGGGGTTTTCAACTAGGATTTTGTTTTATATGGACACCAAAGGAGAGTTTTTTATGACCTTTCCTGTTAACTACCTTGAGCATGTAATAACATTTTTGTAGAGTCAATGAAAAGTAAGACAATTGAATGCTATTTTTGAATGTATTCCAGTTTCCTTTCCTAGACATTACATCATAGGCCTTGTGATAACCCCAGCAGCAGGTCACTATCTTTCTTTACTTCACCGATGACAATAACCAAGGTTCCAGAGAAGCGATTTGACCTGGGAACAAAGGGAGTAAGTGGCTTGCGTCCTCTATCCTTGGGGCAGCAGGGTATGGCAATAAATTAGACATAACCGGAGAACCTTCCCAAAATAGCAGTAAATTTGCATCATGAAAACCTTAACCTCTTATTACCAACATGCATGCAGTTTCTTTATTAAAAAAATATTTTATTTTTTTCATGAGAGACACAGAGAGAGGAAGGCGAGACTGGCAGATGATAAGCAGCTTTATCCAGGACCCCGGTTGGGACTCGATCCCAGACTCCGGGATCACCTCCCACTGCTCCCTGAGCCAAAGACAGATGCTGCTCAACCACTGACCACCCAGGCGTCCCCATTGCAGTACTTTCAATCTCCTGCTTAGTCTAGAAATTGCTACAAGGTTTTTCTGAAGTGAGGGATCCAAAGAATGGTCAAAATATTTAAATTCTCCTTGAAACTTATACAACTGGCACACCACCAGTAATCTGAAGTACGGGGAAAAAAAAGGGGGGGTATATTAATCAATACAATGCCGATGGTTAGTGGTTTCTACAGTTTAAAGGAAAAATTTAATGAATCAGAGCCATCTGCCCCCCCAACACCTAACCATCCCCCCATGTCAAAGGAAACAGTCTCAGCTTAATTGGAAATTTACTTCCTGATGGTGTCACTGATGCTTTTAATTCACACAAGGATCTTCTTTAATGGATTGCCAAAAGTTCCTATTGGTTGTTATTTTGGGGTAATGGTATCTAAGAAATAGTCAAGTGCATTTCTCCTTATCTCAGAGTTTACATACTGTCTTTCTTGACTACTATGTTACCTGACAAAGGTTTTTAACAAATAGAACTTCCCTTGGTGATCAGAATTGGTCACTATCACCCCCAGTGCGGAGACCACTCTTCACTTCTTGGTGGTATGAACTCATAAGGAGACCATAATGCTACGAGTGAGTTTCACATCTAACTTAATATAACATTTTTACTGTAAATCCCTGGTCCACATTGTCATCCTTCGGGCACCCCCTATTCTAGACATCAAAACCCCCCCCCAACCCAGGGCTGCATGTATGGAAGCAAAAAGGATACAAGGTCGGGGTCCGTCCTGGCCAGCGGTTTTGCACCGCTTGCAGATTTGTTACTCTCATGTGTGGCCGCCCAGCTTAGAGTGACCAATAATCCTGCTCTACAGATCTGTCCAACCGTTGATAATCTTTAGATGTCCCTTTGTCCCCCATGTCATTCCACCCATTCTAGCTAGTGTTCTTTTATATTAAACTATCCACTTTCAAAACACTGGTGGTTTTCTGTCTCGTTGTTTGGACAAAGACTCCTTGACTAATACAAATGCTTTGGTTTAAAGGGACACACCTCCATTTTGTGCTACAGCATCCCAGCCTTGCAGGTTACCTCAAACTATGGTGCTGAGTCTCAGAAGCTTTGGCCATCCGTTTATCAAGTCAGTAGATTTTATTTATAAGCGCACATGGTACAAAAATTAATTTGAATTTTAGCTTATTATAAATTCTCCTTCACAAGTAAAAAGATTTCCTTGGTTACTGTCAGTGCAAAGTAGGACAGGAGGGTAATGACTTCTACAACGTTGCTGAAGGATGATTCTGTTAGACTATTTCCTGCAGGGTAAGACAAAATGTGGTATCCAAATATGTCTTGTTTCCATTAGAATAAATTGCTGCCCCCATGTCCGCTGTGAAGAGAAAAGTGCTACACTCAATCCCCCACCAGCTGGTAGCAGGGGAAATTGCATTTGGTGGTGACCGTGCACGTTAATTTTCCAAAAGTAGGACACTTTTGAGAAAGAAAGAGGAGCTAATGGTATGTCAGATTGTGACATGGAGGGAGGAACCAAAGCTTCTGGGACAAATTTGAATGCAGTGATCACTTGAAACTGGTAACCTAGCCCCAGGTCTCTGCAGAAGAAGTCTGCAGTGCTTAGCAGTAGCAATTCTTCATGACAAAGCCCAGCTTGTCCAGTAGCAATCTCATGACTAATGCCCAGCTGTCCAGGCTACACATAGTCCTTCAATCCTGATAGCCATAGATGTATTGCATAGGCCTGTGGAAAGAATGCAGGTCCCTAGGGAAAGAGGCCTGGCTCTTCCTAGGATGTTTACCCTCATCCCCCTGACTACTGACGGCTTTCCCCATAGAGCTGTGTCTCTGGTGCTCTTTTATTTTTGTCATATATCTTCATTTACTGTGGGCCCTTTCTAAGTAATCCATCCATATTGTCTCCTTATCTGAACACCTAATTCCTAATAAGTTATTATTTTTTAATCCCTTAGGACCAACCACCAATCCATTTGACAATCACTGTAGGCTATGCCTAGTTTCATGGCACAGTGAACATACAGAAATACTATGCATATTTTCTCACTGAATCACCTCACATCAACACAAAAACAACAACACTGCCCTTAAGGGGCATCTCCCATGGGGTTGCTGCCACTTGCAGCAGCCATGTGCTTCCGTGTGGATGTGCCCCAAACTGTAACACACTTCTTTTCCTTCTTTCCTTCCCCACTGTGTGTAAAGTGACATTTGTGCAACAACAGTCTGTAAGTGCAAGCTAGTGAAAGTAGTAAGAGCATCATGTACTAGCTCGCGCATGACAAAGTTTCATAGATGGTATTTGTTTTTCGCACAGTTTCCGGAGGTTGAATCTTGAGATGCGAGTGAAGGCGAAACGCTGGGTTAGTGGCTTTCCGTGAAAGATGGTCACCTTCCTACGGTGTCCTTAATGGAGTGGATGGAGGGTTGGGGGCAGGGAGAGACAGAGGAAGAGGGAGAATATATATTTTTACATCTTTTCCAATCATTCTACTCCATTCCAAAACATTGCCTAGAACAACGTAAAGTTGAGCCCCTGTACGGCGAGCCAAAACAATCAGTGTTGTATAAAAAAGTGAAATACCTATTAATTCAAGGTTAAGTCAGAAAACGCTAAGAGCAGCTCACTGCCATAGAAAGATGAACCCTACTGCTAAATTTCATTACATGCCGATCTGGTGTAATCATGGGGTTTCCACTGTATTAACAAAAGCTTCATTTATTATGCACTTGCTAAGGGACAAGACCAGTGTCAGTACTTCTTCATGAAATATCTTCATAATTCCTCTTATCAGATTTATCCAGCCCCCCATTTACACCAGAGGAAACCCAGATTCAAAGAAAGGATTAATGAACAGCCCAAGGTATACAGCTATAAATAGAGATATAGTTTTAATCCTAGGAATTCTTATGCAGAACCATGATGGAAAATGTCTCATCTTCTCATAAAAGAGATAAGGATAACATTATGCACTTATGGAAAAAAATAAATAACATAAGTGGCCCATAACAGGTAGCCCTTGTTGATGGATAAATATCTGAAAAGCACTAAGACTTGCACAAGGGTTATTACCATTCAAAGCCAGCTCTGCTGCCAGCATCCAAAGTCGGGTGCCAGTGCTAGCGCTCCTTAGCAACCCCAGAGCATTTGTAGAACCCTTCTGGTGCATCTGTGGGTTGGCTAATTTTTGCTTGGATAAATTCCTGCCCTGGAGCCAGAAATCATCCTTTAAAATGAGCTAGAAGACCTTTTCCAAAGTTTTTTGCAGAACTGCCCAAATGGCAGAGTTTTTTTCAGGTGCCCATTTTTTTCATTTGTGTATACGGGAAAGAGTCAGGCTAACAAAACAAACAAACAATTGCTATTGTTTTAACAGATGCCCTCCCACATGTGATTCAGGTATCAGCACAAGATACATATGTGTACAGGGCTGGGGGAAGAGTCCCTAAAATTTAGAAATGTATCTAGAAAACACATAAATGTGATTGTATGAAATGAAAATTAAGTAAATGTGGGAGGCATGAATTCCTTCCAACAGCTTGGAGGTATAAAGTCATTACTTTTCATATCCTTTGCATACCCAGACCCCAGAAAATCCCATATCCTTTTCTTATCCAAAAACCTCAAGGGCATGACCAGTCTCAGAGGTTCATCTACAGCCCAATACTAGATAAAGAGAAATATAGTAACCTGGTCAAACCAACAAGGAAAATTTCTGTTGCTGGCTCTATAGCTTTCATGTCAGACTGAGGGGTGCCCTGCACAATCCGCACTGTCCACTGCTTTTTGAATTCTGAACACAGACCAGCACAATGTCCCACCAAAGATATATTGAGTCCTAACCCTGGTACCAGTGCATGGAACTTATTTGGGAAGGAAGGGCCCTTTCCTGATACAAACAACATCTGAGGAGGTTGTGATGAGGTGGGGTGAGTTGATGGGTTTCCTTGTAAGCAGAAAAAAGACTCAGAATACAGAGGAGAGCACTGTATGACTGACCTAATCATGATACCTGAAGTGGGCATCTAATACACAGGGGACACTCAGACTGCTGGCAACTACCAGAGGCAAAGTAAAGCAGAAATAAGATTCTCTCCCCGAAAGCCTCAGAGTTAAGCATGGTCCTTCAATGTCGATGTCTCAGAGTTTTCCCGCCTCTAGAACTAATGAGAACACATTTTTCTGTTGTCAAAGCCACCCGGGTTGTGACACTTCATACGACCATAGAATACATAACAGATGCCCTGCATAATGTGTTGCCCTACCAATCTAGCTCAAAAATGACTTGACCTGCTTTCTAGCTTTGTTTTGTTTTTAGGTTTTTGTTTTTGTTTTTTTTTTTTTTTTTATCAGGTGAAGACAACCCCACTTCCGTCCAGTGTACATGAGACATAAGTCATGGGTTCCCTAAGCAGTTGAACTATTAGGATATACTCGCATTCTCAATGCCACCCCCATCCAAAAAAAAATAGGAAAAGAAACAAGCCCTCCTATGCTGGCCAAGGATGGAGAAGGGGGTTTCCCCCATGATAAAGGACAGCCTGTGCTTACGCCCCAGGTCAGAATGTCCCTCCCTCGGTCCTTTTGTGCCAGAGCAGCTTCATTCCCAATTCCATATGCAACACAATATTGAAAGTGCTGGTGAGCACCCATGGTTCCCCAGGCCCTCACCTTGGAACTACTGAGCCAACCATAGACTCCTTCCAAACTCTCACGCCTCTGGAACTGCAGAACTCTGCTGGCAATTTCACCAAGATTGAAGATTGCCCTGGGCTACACCTGAGATAACAACCTTATTGGCTTTGTCAATGAATTCAGTCTGTTTTTGCTCCACGTTCTCTCTGTTTTCCTGACATCTATCCGGCTTCCACCATACTCCCTCTGAATGTTGGGGTGCGTGCCACACTCATTCAGTAAGGCTGAGAACAGAAAACACAGGGCAAGCATGTGCACAGGAATTTAATATCTCTATAGGAAGGGACACACACTTCTCCAATCAGGGAATGGAAATACATGAAGGAGCTGAGTCTTCTGTTTCAGAAACTGGTAATTTTGTACTTCTAGTAACAATGGTACGTGTCCACTATTTATTAGCAGGCCGCTGTAGTTTGTGCTATTGAAAATTGAGAATCTTGGTTTCTAACTAGGCACCCACATGGCTGATGTGTGCACAAAATATGTTCACTCAACAAGGGATTGAGACCTATGGCTCCATGGAAACTTACAACATAATAACTGTAATTTGACAGGAACATCCACTTTAAATATCAATTGCCATCACAATTTCTTTATAAGTGGGGTTTTGGATTAATCATTATAACCAGCTTGGTTTTCCATGGCTAAAATAGTATTTTAAACATTTCCATGCGCACCTGTTCCATCTTTTGGACTCATTATTTTGGTGATATTCTGGGCTTCAGCACTTGAGTGAGAAAAGCTAAAAAGTATTGTGGCAGTTTCTGTAATGATACACCCTTCCAACATGTTTATAGGAAATAGGCCGAGACAATCATGAATGTAAACAGCCTCTACCACCTTTGTGTAAACACAACTGCATCTTTACAATGTGCAAGAAGGTATTAGAGTTGGGTAATTTCAATAACCAAGGGAACAAATAGAGAAAGTCCTTGGTGAATGTGGGTCATATTTGAACTTTGTCTTGAGGGATGATTTATTGAGGATAAAGATATTTGATATTCACTGAAGGAAGAAGGTGAAATGGAGCAGTGGTGTTTTGGGAACGATGAATCATGGGCCTGGGCGCAATCAGGCATGGAGAAGAGGGCGGAAGGGTGGCGGGAGGAAGTGGAGATAGGACAAATGACGAAGACCCTTCAAAGGCCCCAGGGAGTTTCAGTTTGAATGGAAAGGAAATGCTGAGCCTAAGAATAGGGCAATCAGCACAACATTTAGAATGCACCCAGAAGTTCTCTTTCATGGGGGGCGAAGGGGATAGAATTAGAAACAGAGGAAAGCAATGAGGAAGTTTTGGAAACTGGTCCATGTATGTGAAAAGAGAAACTGATCCAGCACTGGCACTGCAGAAGTGAGAACCAAGAGAAGGGAAGATAGACATTTGGGGAAAGAATCCGAAAACTTTAATTTTAAAACAATTATGTAAATAGACCCTTGTTGGGTATTTTCTCTTCCAGACCAGGCAGTTTGACTCAAAGGCAATGCGTAAATATTAAGGTATGATGATGATTGACATTATACAGATATAGTAACAATCTTAAAATAGCATCCACAGGGTAGAAACTAATTAGGAGTGTTGTTGAATTTTAGAGACCGGCACGGAAACATCTTGTTCTGTGGTTGGTTTTTTTTGTGATGGTGTCCAGTGATGGCGAAGGGATGTAATTTTCAGGAATAGGTGAAAACCAAGTAATCAGTGATATATCAGCCAAATTGGAGATATATTGTGGCCCGAGACTGCCAAACACTATTCAAGATGCTTAGGATACATCAGGATATAAACAGAAAAAACCCTGCCTTCTTCAATAGATATCTGAGAACTTCGAACCAAGTACCCAAAGTGAGGATAGAAAAATTAAATAATGGGCAGCCTGGTGGCTCAGCGGTTAGTCCGCCTTCAGCCTGGGACCTCAGCCTGGGATCAGGTTCCCATTCGAGGCCTCCCTACATGGAGCCTGCTTCTCCCTCTTCCTGGTGTCTCTGTCTCTGCCCTCTTTCTCTCTCTCCTCTCTCTCTCTCTCTCTCTCTCTCTCCTGTGTGTGCAGTGTCTCGAATAATAAATAAAATATTTTTTAAAAAAAAAAAGAAGTAACCCGTAATATCAGAAGAAACGTTGGGACATGTCCCCTATAAAATTATGACCTTGCTTTCTGTAACTCTTGAGCTCCTACCGTGTACCATGCCTGGATAAAAGCTCCCCATGCAGTGTTCCCTTTGGTAACACAGGAATCCATCCTCCTGGGCATGGGAAGTGGAGTCCTCATTGAGGCTGGCCCCATAGCACCACATCAATGCCCTGGACAAGATCACCACCTCAACAGGGTGTGTACTTCGAGCTTGGGCCAACTGAGAGAGCTTGTTTTTATTCTCTCAGACAACATTATTTTTTCATTTTGTTTTTTTTTAAGATTTTTTTTATTCATTTGACAGATAAAGAAAGAGCACAGGAAGAGGAGCCAGCAGGGAGCGAGTGAGAAGCCGTCTTCCCACTGATGGGGTAACCCTGGATCATGGACCGCGCTGAAGCAGACCTTAACCAGACCAGCAACCCCGCATACAATTATTATTTATTATGCCATTAGAGAAGCAGTTGAGATATAATAACCATATGTTATAACGTCACATGGAGACCATAAAAACCCAAGTCATCAAAGGGAAATTGACATGTTTTTGCCTTGACATCAAGACGGGAGTCGGACGCGTGCTGGTCCAGGACAGGACCTGTTGAGATTAATGAACTCAAGCTCTGGTGCACAGCCTCGAATACCTAGAGAACAGAACTTAGAGAGGTTTCCAGGGCTCATCTTAGCACTCTGCAAGATGACTTCTTACCAAGCTAAGACATGATACGATATCAACATCTTCATTCAGGGAAAACATAACTGCCAAAATAATCATTTCATTCCTCACGCGGGAAATCTATTCAGGAAGACCAAATCACGAGACATGAAATATGAAGAGCTTATTTAACCTGGGCAAGATTCTGTGATTGCAACGGTGTTCGACATTTTTATAGAGCCATCGCATTTTCAACTTGAACAAGGACCCTGCAGCTGAAGTACCTGAGTTTGTGGATGTTCTCTGCCATTTTTTCCAGAGTGCTGTGTAGCAAACTAGAACGTTAACACACCTCCCTTCAGTCCACAAAGCAGTTTCTCCCATATGCTCCATTCTGCACAATTAAAATCTTCTTGGAGTTCCTGATTAAACGCTAAATTTTTTTTGAAGGGTATTTTTCACTCTTTCAGAGTGGGGACTAGAAATGCAGGGTGATTTGAGAAAATGAGATACAAAGTCAGAGTGTGTTCTGAGACCTGGTCCTGCTTCCTGCATGATGATATTGGCAAATTAGGTCAACACTAAACCGAAGTGTCTTTTACTAAAAAATGGGAGAAATTATCGCAAATGTCCTGTCCAGAATGAAAGCAATCATAAAATAATTATTGTTTGCTTTTATACCCAACTATTGTCCAATTGTTTTTGAGGGATATTTATGAGAACCACTGTTTGGCCATAGAATAAAATATTCTTCCTTCAGATAATCAACTCACATGCTGGCTTCTTCTCCACTTATTGTGTGTTGTGTGTGTGGTGTGTGTGTGGTTTCTCAAGGTTTAACACACCACTCTGTCAGTTTTCCATCCTATATATTTACTTCAAAAGTTTGTATTATGACACAATTCCATGCTGTGAATTTCACTTCCTGGAAACTGGTCAGTCCATGTCACATCATCAGAGGTGGGTGGTTTTCTTGGATGTCCCCGGCAGCCAAGGCCCAGGTCACCTTCCCTGGTCAGTGCACCTCTGATTGTTGCTGGTTTCACAATAGGAGCCTCCTAAATTGTGTGGACATTCTCAACACAAAAAACATGGGAATTAGAAAGAGCAGGACTTTATATCCTCCCCGAAAGACTGAAGATTACAAACATATGTAGAAGCAGGCCACTTGTCACAACGTTGCTCTGGGTCCATCATTCAGTAGAGTTTGGAAAGCATCTCCCACATACATGAATCTGGGTGCTTACAGAACAGCCTTGTGAGACAAGACAATAGGCATAGTCACACCTGACCATCTCAGAAGATGTATTTCTGTCTCTCTGTTCTCATTCATTTGAGGAATAATAAATATATGAAAGGGAATATAAGGAAGGGAGAAGAACGTTGGGTAAAATACCAGGAAGGGAACAGCACATAAAGACTCCTAACTCTGGGAAATAACTGGGTGGTTGTAAGAGGGAGGAGGCGAGGTGGGGGGATGGGTGACGGGCACTGAGGGGGCCACATGAACGTGATGAGCACTGGGTGTTTTTCTGTATGTTGGTAAGATTGAACACCAATAAAAATTAATTTTTTAAAAAAAATAAAAAAAAATAAAATTCAATTCCCAATGGGATCCCTGGTGGCGCAGCGGTTTAGCCCTGCCTTTGGCCCAGGGCACGATCCTGGAATCTGGATCCATTCCCATGTTGGTGGCTCTGTCGCTGTCTTGGATCCTGCTTCTCACTCTGCCTGTTCTCTGCCCCTCTCTCTCTCTCTCTCTCTCGCTCTCGTTCTCGCTCTCGTCGCTCCTCTCTCTCTTCCTGTGTTGTTATCGAAAATAAAAAAAAAATTTAAAAAAAAAATAAAATCAATTCCCAAAGGATAAAATTCAGTCCTCCAAATTGGCACCATGGATTGGTCTCTGCCTCCTGCCCAATTTCCATCAACTCATGACATAAACGCGTCTCCATTTTAGCCACTCACACAGAATTGCGGTATGCCCCACTGCCTACTACCTTACCCTACTCACAATCCCACGTAACCACCTTCAGGAATTCTCCCCCTCTATGCACATAACATGCACAGACAGCTTATGCTCAGCTGCTCCTCTCCATGGACCCCTCTGTGTGATGTCCTTTTGTGTACCTTTTCCACCAGTTAAGTCGCCCCCCCTTTTTAGTAGATTAGATAGATAAATAGATAGAAGATAGATAGATAATAGATAGATAGATGAAGATAGATAGATAGATGATAGATGATATAGATGATAGTAGATAGATAGATAATAATATATAGATAGATATAACAAACCTTATTTTAAAAAAAAAAAATTTTAGATTTATAGAAAAAAGAGCAGATACGATGGAATTCCCTTTCCCATCTTCCCTTGAGTTTGTTGTCCTTATCATTTACCATCTTACCCTGTGTGATGCACTTGTGACACTTAAACAGCCTGTCTTGCTACAGTATTATAACCAAAGACCATACTTCTCTTTCTGCTATGAAGGTTTCTATGTTGTTATTTGTTTGTTTTGCTTTGCTTTGTTTCATTTTTTTTGAGAGAGAGATTGAGTGCAAGTGGGGAGGATAGAGAGGAGACAGGGGAGAGAATAGAATCTTAATCAGCTCCACAAAGTGGGGCTTTAATCTTTATGACCCTGATATCATGATCTACCAAATCTAGAATCAGATGCTTAACAACTGATCCCCCAGGCACCCAGTTCTATAGGTTTTGACAAATGCATTTATGAATCTACCTGGACATATTATACCCCAAAATCTCTGCTTTGTTTGTTCATCCTTTGGTCTTTTCCTAGAACTCCGGAGACCCTTGAATCTTTTTTATACACTCTAAAGTTTTTACCTTTCAGGATTTGATATAGCCCAGTTGGCTTAATACTCAACTATTGAAGGACATCTGAGCTGTCTCCAGTTTGTAGTTGATTTATAAATAAAGCGCCATGTAACCATCTGTGTGTAGGTTTTTGCATGACATAAGATTCAAATCATTTGAAAAAATACCTAGAGCAACAATTGCTGAATCATATGTATGACTAGTTTTAGTTTTATAAAAAAAGGTCACTGTATTTTTCCAAAATGGCTGTGCTGGTTTGCATTTCTACCACAAAGAATGGAAGCTCCTTTTGCTCTGTATCCTTGTCCCAGCAATTTTGGTGTTCATTTTTTAAATTTTAGTCATTTAAATATGTATGTCTGTCTGGTTATACTTTGCATTTCCCTAAATTATCTAATGAATTAAGCATCTTTTTCAGTATGCTTTACTTGCCAATCTGTATATCATCTTTGATGAGTGTCCTGCTCAATCTTTTGCCAATGTTTTTGACTTGGAATGTTTTGTTTTCTCATTTTTTGATTTTTTAAGAGTTTTTTTGGATATTTTGGATACAAATCCACTATCAAAAATGTGCTTTGTAAATATTTCCCCCCAATAAGAAGTAGTTTTAATGCTATCTTACTGTTTCTGATTAACTTTAACTATTGTCATTTATAGAAATGAACTCTTTTTTTATAAAAGAAGTAAATAAAAAAAAAGTAGTTCAGAAGTGCTGTCCTTATCCCTGAGACCTCATTCCTTTCTCTCATTCCCCCAAAAGCTTTTTACTAGGAATCTTTCCTACTTCTTTCTGCTTAAAATTCAAATCAGTGCTCTCTGCTCCCCAGAAACATAACAATTTTGACCATTACCATCTGACATGGGGTGAGCACACAGTAAAGAGGTTTGACCCAATATTATTGAATAAATTGAATTTGTTCAAAATATTTAATAGATAAAACTAGTCTTGGGATAATAATATGTATATATATTCCTTGATAGTTATGTATAGGAGACTTGATATTCTGGCTACTGCAAGACTACGTTTAAGACTCATTCAGGGATTTAAATTCTTTCTCAAACTGACACGAATAATAAAAAATACAAAAAGAGAGAGAACATTAATATACCTAATCTAAAAATTGCCTTACAGGGATCCCTGGGTGGCCGCAGCGTTTGGCGCTTGCCTTTGGCCCAGGGCGGCATCCTGAGACCCGATCGAATCCACATCGGGCTCCCGTGCATGGAGCCTGCTTCTCCCTCTGCCTGTGTCTCTGCCTCTCTCTCTCTCTCCCCTCTGTATGTGACTAACATAAAATAATAAAAAAAAAAAAAATAAAATTTTTTTAAAAATTGCCTTACATGATACACATGAAACTTAGAATTGTTGACCAGGTACTCGAATCCACAAAATAAATCTAATAAGTTTGAAAAAACTGAAGACAGTTCATATTCTCTGAGCACAATAAAATCCAATAAAGAATCCCTAAAGAATATAAAGAAACAAAATAAACTAATAAACCATTATTACAAATTAGAAAAAAAAAAGCAAAACTAACTCACAATCTAAATGACTTAGAAGTTCTCTCCTAAAATTTGCACATATGTTTAATCATGGATAGAGAAAATCTGACAGTTTAATATTTCCTTTTTTTTTTTTAAATACATACCCTTGCTTCATACATGGATAGAACTGGAGGGTAATTAAGCTGAGTGAAGTAAGTCATATCGAGAGAAGGACAAACATTATATGGTCTCATTCATTTGGGGAATATAAAAAGTAGTGAAGGGGAATAAAGGGAAAGAAGAAAATGATTGGGAAATCTCAGTGAGGGTGACACTACATGACTCTTATAACTCTGGGAAACGAACAAGGGTGGTGGAAGGGGAGGTGGCAAGGGATGGGGTGACTGGGATGAGCACTTGTGTGTTATGCTATATGTTCAAAGCCCTCGAAACCCAATAAAAAATATGCAAAAAAATAAATAAATAAATAAATAGGTCTTTTTTTAAGTAACTTTTTAAGATTTTTTAAAGAATTTTTATTTATTTTATGATAGACCTAGAGAGAGAGAGAGAGAGAGAGAGAGAGAGAGCGAGAGAAGAGAGGCAGAGACACCGGAAAGAGGAAAGCAGGCTCACGCAGGACCCAACGTGGGACTCCATCCGGTCTCCCAGGATGAACACCCCGGGCTGTAGCAGTCCAAAATGCTGTATTGTTGGCACAAACTGCCACCTGGTAGAGATGCCTGCCCACAAATAAATAAATAACATCTTACTGAAGATGGTGTTAGTCATTTGCCTAAGTTGAGATTATTAAAAAAAAGCCTCAAATCACAAGTTTTTCATCATGTACACTTAAAAGAAAGGTATAGTACTCAGTAGTTTTCCGAACTTAGTTCTTGAAAATATTTATTCTCAGGTTCTTCAAAGGTGCCCCAGAGGCTGATATGATGAAGACACCACACTGGCTGGTCACCAGGAGGAAACCCGTCTCAATATAAAGAATGAATTGACTCCATACAAATAGGCTGCTCTAACTCAAAATGATTGAAACATAAAGGAATGTGCTATAGCTAATAATTTAAGTCCAAGGAAATGTGGCACTTCAGGTTGATAGACTCAGTATTCAATGATATCAATCAGGGACCAATGCATTATTTTTTTTTTCCCTCTTCATATTGCCATGAACCACAGGCCTCCCTTCTTATCTTAAGTTTGCTGAACCCAATACCATGAGTCACATACAACACTAGTGTCAAGTAGAAAGAAAGAGTTCTATCATGTTTGGTTTCTCTACAGACATAAAGAAACTTTTCCCCAGAAGCCTCCATCAACCTTCACTCGTGAACTGGCGTTACTCCAAGTAACCTCCAAACAGCATAGGGTTACTTCCTATTGAGGCACATTGCTGTTGATACAGAGTAAATTGCCGTCATGGTTCACCTACATAATGAATCACTACATAGTGAGGCTGTGGTGTAAATATGTCCACTTAAGGTTTCATTATGAAATAAAAAAAAAAGGGCGCAAGCCTTAAAAAAAAAAGTAGGAGACTACATGGCTTTTCTCAGAAATTATCCTCAATTAGTCTGCAGTGCATGACTAGGCATACCTCGGATTGTGAGACAATAGGATTTAAGCGTCCATGTAAGGGCTTGGAACTAGACATGGTGATTCTAAAATTTTTTCTAGGTCCCTTGTTGGCTCAATTGGAACCTTACCTACACCTTGTGCCAATGCTTCTGAGGTTTTTTGGCAAAAGAAAACATATCCCTTTCCACATGAAGGAGTTTTGTTTTGGGGGAAGCCAACAGAACAAAGGGTACAACGGTGAGGAGGGTGGAGAATCCGGAGAACGAGTGCAACAACAGTGACCCAGAATGCGAGAAGAAAGACAAGGGGCTGTCCCAGTGAGAGCTGGGCAGGTGGGCTAGAAATGGGCCCACATTCCAAGGCATGTCAACTGTAGTCCACACTTGGGATTCCACATTAACATGCTATAAATAAACATCCATCCTCCACAAGTTCCCCATCCATAATGTTTCTAACCTTCTCCCATCCAAAAAATAAATAAGATAGGCTTTATAAAGCATATGTCTACAACCCAGAATACAAGCTTATTGTTCCATCCTGGACAATCTTTCTACCCTAAATTCTATTCATTTTTCCAAACAATGAGCAAGGAAGATTCCTCAATATTTCTATTTTTTCATTGTTGTTTACGAAGAAAGTGAAATTGACTTTACATTCCAGGATTATGAAATTATACAAATACCAAGAAATATAAAACCAGCTGGAATTAAGGCCCTAGAAATCACGCAGCTGTTCTCATTTTACACACGAGGAATATAAAGGCAGTGAGTTTAAATAACTCTCAAAAATAAACAATGCTACAATACAACTTGATGAGCAAAGCTAGAGTCCAGAAAACCCCTGTTCTCCCATCTGGAACTCTGTCCACCTCAACTACATGGGATTCACATTGTCAGTCAGAGGGACCTATAACATTTTAGCTTCTAGCTTGACTTCCCCTGCTCACTCCTTCCTACAACACCATTGTGGGCTGATCTGAATCTCAGACCTGATTGGTAAGTGTGCAAAGTTTCTTAAAGAAATCAAGATAAACTAAGGTTGCTGAATAGGATTATTAATAAGGGGTTAATAGAAAAGGATATCCCGCCAGATCAACAGCCTTGAGTCAATCCCCAAAAGGAAAAGTTTTGTGAAAAATCAGCTGCTTAGTGTGATTGTAGTGGGGGCCAGAGGGAAGGGGTGATGAGATGGATATAACCTAAATGAACCATTATTGGTCAAAATGCAGTACAGCACATTTGGCCTAAATCATCCCAAAGCACTGGGTGTTATTCTATATGTTGGCAAATTGCACAGCAATAAAAAATAAGTTTTATTAAAAAAAGCAGAAAAATTAAGAAATAAATAAATAAATCAATCCCGTAGGTTTGTTTACATGATCACTTTTGTCATGCAAGGTCAAAAAACAGTTTTCAATGTAAACTGTCTCATAATAAATATGAGATGAGCATAAGACAGAAAAGCATTAAATAACAACACTTAATCAAGCAAACTAAAATAAAATTCATGTTAAGCAACAAACTGCCAGAAACTGATTTTCATTTCCTGAGGAAAAATTCCTTTGTTGCGAAATTCATTTTTTAAAAAACTCTAGTAAATTTAACATACCATGTTTGTTATTCATGGCATACAGGTATTATGAAATCAACAATTCCATACATGACTCAGTGCTCAATCCTGTAATACCCGTGTTATTCATCCCGTCACCTATTCCCACCTCCACCCATCACCCCACACACACCTGCCCCCTGGTATGGACCAATTTGTTCTCTGTAGTTAAAGATCTCGCTTTGTCTTTTTAAAAAGTATATTCTCAAATTTAAAATTACCTTAGTTTACTAACAAGTAAACATGATAGAATTGAAATGTAATCAGACTTTGTTAATATTTATTTGAAGAGTTTGTAGCCATATTTTTGATGTATCATTTCTTAAAGATTTTATTAGTTCTTCATGAGAGACAGAGAGAGAAGCAGAGACAGAGGAATCAGCTCCTGTGGGGAACCTGTGGGGGGGGGCACCTTGATCCAAGACCCTGAATATTGATCTGGGCCAAAGGCATACACTCAATCACTGAAGCCCCACCCAGGTGCCCCTATACATATATATATATTTAAGCTTTTATTTATATATTCATGAGAACAGAGAGAGAGAGAGAGAGGCAGTGGACACAGGCAGAGATAGAAGCAGGCTCCCTGCAGGGAGCCGACATGGGACTCAATCCCCGCCGGGACTCCAGGATCCACGCCCTGAGCCAAAGGCAGGCGCTCAACCGGCTGGCCACCCCGGCGTGCCCCTATAGCATCTTTTAAAGTGTAATGCTCTAACGACAATTGGCATTTTAGGAAACTGTCATGAGAAATTTAAAATGTAGATTGTGACCATGTAACCACTGTCAAATGTTGATAACTTCGTGAGGCCACAAGTTTCATATACAACTTCACAAATTAAGTTTTTTTCCCTTGGAACTGGGTGATACTCTTGACTCTTTAAACCCCTATCACACGCTTGATGGGCCCTATGAAGAGCCACAGATTTTCCCAAATATATAATAAAGCTGCTCAATTACTAACCCTGTTTCTGACCTCCTCACCACATGAACCCAGGTGCTTGCAGCACATTGCCTCTGAGCATCTGAAAGACCCCAGGTAAGCCCTATCAAAGGGAGGTCAGGGAAAGTGCCCCCGGGACCAGGTGGACACGGTTGGTTTTAGGTCATGGGGGAGGAGCCAGGGTACATAAGGAGAAGAACCCGGAGCCCCATCCTCATCTTGGTGGGTGGCGGCTGTAAGGCCATTTGCCTCAGTACTCTGTTCACAAGATGGGTGCTGCGGTGTCTTGGCCCTGCTGCGGGTACTGGGTTTGGCTGTGGAAGGGCCTGTATGGTTTTTCAACAGGGCAAAGTTCCTGCTTTTTCTTTATGTTTCTTCTCTGGCTGGCTCGTCCTGAGCCTGCCTCTAACTAGAGTTGCTATTTTTTCTATCTTCCTCTAACCAATGCAGGGGGAAACACAGAAGGCCTCCTGCTCTTTCTCTGAGGGGCTGTGCTCTGCTAAGGTCTGCTCCTGACCTCTTCCCCAGAGGAAGTCTCCTTCCTCCTGAAGCCCCCACTTTATCTTCAGCAAGGGACTCAGAATGGACGTGTCTTTAGCTCAGTGACCGCCCAGGTGACATTCCAATTTTCCCT
>NW_024570666.1:0-45115 GCF_018345385.1 Vulpes lagopus | reverse complement strand
ACATTTAATAGTTAAGCTTGCAAATTCAAAAGATAAAGAGAAGATCCTTAAAGCAGCAAGACACAAGAAATCCCTGACTTTTATGGGGAGGAATATTAGGGTAAGAACAGACCTCTCCACAGAGACCTGGGAAGCCAGAAAGGGCTGGCAGGATATATTCAGGGTCCTAAATGAGAAGAACATGCAACCAAGAATACTTTATCCACCAAGACTCGCATTCAGAATAGAAGGAGAGATAAAGAGCTTCCAAGACAGGCAGGAACTAAAGAATATGTGACCTCCAAACCAGCTCTGCAAGAAATTTTAAGGGAGACTCTTAAAATTCCCCTTTAAGAAGAAGTCCAGTGAAACAATCCACAACAAGGACTAAATAGATATCATGATGACACTAAACTCATATCTTTCAATAGTAACTATGAACGTGAACGGGCTTAATGACCCCATCAAAAGGTGCAGGGAGGGATCCCTGGGTGGTGCAGTGGTTTGGCGCCTGCCTTTGCCCCAGGGCATGATCCTGGAGACGTGGGATTGAATCCCACATTGGGCTCCCGGTGCATGGAGCCTGCTTCTCCCTCTGCCTGTGTCTCTGCCTCTTTCTCTCTCTCTCTCTCTGTGACTATCATAAATAAATCAATTAAAAATGAAAGGTGCAGAGAGTCAGACTGGATAAAAAAGCAGGACCCATCTATTTGCTGTCTACAAGAGACTCATTTTAGACAGAAGGACACCTACAGCCTGAAAATAAAAGTTTGGAGAACCATTTACCATTCAAAAGGTCCTCAAAAGAAAGTAGGGGTAGCCATCCTAATATCAGATAAACTAAAATTTACCCCGATGACTGTAGTGAGAGATGAAGAGGGACACTATATCATACTTAAAGGATCTATCCAACAAGAGGACTTAACAATCATCAATATATATGCCCCGAATGTGGGAGCTGCCAAATATATCAATTAATAACCAAAATTAAGACATACTTAGATAATAATATACTTATACTTGGTTGACGTCAATCTAGCGCTTTCTACACTCGATAGGTCTTCTAAACCAACATCTCCAAAGAAATGAGAGCTTTAAATGATACACTGGACCAGATGGATTTCACAGATATCTACAGAACTTTACATCCAAACTTAACGGAATACACATTCTTCTCAAGTGCACATGGAACTTCCTCCAGAATAGACCACATATGGGTCACAAATCGGGTCTGAACTGATATCAAAAGATTGGGATTGTCCCCTGCATATTCTCAGACCATAATGCCTTGAAATTAGAACTAAATCACAACAAGAAGTTTGGAAGGATTCGAACCCGTGGAGGTTAGGGACCATCCTGCTAAAAGATGAAAGGGTCAACCAGGAAATTAAGGAAGAATTAAAAGGATTCATGGAAACTAATGAGAATGAAGATACAACCATTCAAAATCTTTGGGATGCAGCAAAAGGAGTCCTGAGGGGGAAATACATCGCAATACAAGCATCCATTCAAAAACCTGAAAGAATTCAAATAGAAAAGCTCACCTTACACATAAAGGAACTAGGAAAAACAGCAAATAGATCCTACACCCAGCAGAAGAGAATTAATAAAGATTCGAGCAGAACTCAATGAAATCGAGACCAGAAGAACTGTGGAACTGATCAACAAAACCAGGAGTTGGTTCTTTGAAAGAATTAATAAGATACAGAAACCATTAGCAGTCTTATTAACAAGAAGAGAGAGAAGACTCAAAATAATAAAATCATGAATGAGAAAGGAGAGGTCACTACCAACACCAAGGAAATACAAACGATTTTAAAAACATATTATGAACAGCTATACACCAATAAATTAGGCAATATAGAGGAAATGGAAGCATTCCTGGAAAGCCACAAACTACCAAAACTGGAACAAGAAGAAATAGAAAACCTGTACAGGCCAATAATCAGGGAGGAAATTGAAGCAGTCATCAAAAACCTCCCAAGACTCAAAAGTCCAGGGCCAGATGGCTTCCCAGGGGAATTCTATCAAACGTTTAAAGAAGAAACCATACCTATTCTACTAAAGCTGTTTGGAAAGATAGAAAAAGGTGGAGTACTTCCAAATTCGTTCTATGAGGCCAGCATCACCTTAATTCCAAAACCAAAGACCCCACCAAAAAGGAGAATTATAGACCAATATCCCTGATGAACATGGATGCAAAAAATTCTCAACAAGATACTAGCCAATAGGATCCAACAATACCTTAAGAAGATTATTCATCATGACCAAGTAGGATTTATCCCTAGGATGCAAGGCTGGTTCAACATTCATAAAGCAATCAATGTGATTGATCATATCAAGAAGAGAAAAAAGGTGAAAATATGATACTCTCAATTGATGCAGAGAAAGCCCAGTTTGGGTGGAAGCCCTCTGATGCATCAAATTTCTCCCACTGCATCAAAGACCAATCCGAGGTTTACTTGATATTTTATAAACACTTTTAAGGAAGTTTTTTGAATTCTTGGAGAGAGGTAAAGAGAATAAGCAGGGTGAGCTCCAGGGAGGGAGGGTAAAGAGGCCAGGTCCCTGGGATCATGGCCTGACCTGAAAGCAGGGGCCTCACTGACTGAGCCACCCAATGCCCTTCCTTGATCTTATCGTCCATGCGAGCGGTTGAAATGTGGATGGATCCATTCATCACATGCGATGGCCATGAAGATGTCCCATCTAACCAACTGTGGACATGCGAGCCTACAACAGGTTGGGTGATTGACTGTCTGACACTCTGATTACACTTGAGACCAAGACAGTGTATCTACTGTATTCTTTCAATGATCTTAGTGCTTGCAATCCTAGGCGCTTTATCTCTATTCTTGGAGAAAGGAATCCAAACCAGCACTTTCCATCTACTGAGTGGACCATGAGCTGCTCTGCCTTCCCCAGTGACCTCTGCCCTGGGCACATGAAGGACAAGGAGCAGGGCCAGTTAGATGGAATCCCAGAAGTCTTTGCAAACAGGAAAATGGCCTGCTTTCCACGTGCTTCTCTACACCCAGGGTGCCACAGGCCCATGAGGCTTGATGTGGAGAGCTTCTTCACTGAGGAGAGACAGCTGCTCCACAGGAAGATGCCCAGCAGCCCTTTCGACAGGGCCAGGCAGCAGAGAAGTCTAGGCTATGTTTTCTGCCAGGATTGTCCACAGTAGCCCCATGAGGTTCATCCTCTTCCACAGCCCTTCTCAGAAGAGGAAAAGGAAG
The DNA here is from genome assembly GCF_018345385.1 of Vulpes lagopus. Taxonomy (NCBI): domain Eukaryota; kingdom Metazoa; phylum Chordata; class Mammalia; order Carnivora; family Canidae; genus Vulpes; species Vulpes lagopus. Next base: position 41,897 of record NW_024570666.1, on the reverse strand, counting down.
CTCAGAGAGGTGCAGTGACATTCCCAAAACATCCATTCTGCCTTCTGGGAGCGTCCGCAGGGTCGGTCTCACCCGGGGTCAGGGTGGATGATTCCTTTCAACAACAGAGACACAAGGAGGGGCACTGTAGTCAGCTTCCAAACCACGGGCCACTGGGAAGAACAGGGTCTGGTGCTCAGCCCAGAGACACGCATCACCTCGGGAAGTTGTGCAGGACAAAGGACTTCAGGGCCCACACAGAAAAAAAGGTTCTAGGCTTCAAAACACCATTGGTTGGTTGGGATGCAGGGCAGAGCATTGACAACTTCAACACATTCCATTAGCTGAGCCACACCCGCATTTCTCTCAACTCAGAGCTTTTACGAAGACCAGTATTCCATGGAGTCATCCGTAAACATCCCACTGCAGATAGAAGAAAGAGGGTTAGCACCTCAAACGCTGCTCAGGATCCCACAGAATGGGCCTGAGAAGAGACCAAAGCATGGGCTGTGTGGCATTTCCCCTAAGCTGATGGACCTTGGTCTGTTCCTGACCTAGGGAAGAAGGATCAGGGGAGACCACCTTTATTGGCAGGCGCCAGGGAAGCCAGTTGTTTCTAGTCTGGGCTCTTGGCTTGCCCTGATCATCTGTGGGTCCTGACTTTACCATGAATGGGACTTGTTCTCAGCCCAGACCGGCCATGCTTGTAGTTGGTGGCCTGATGCACCTGTGCTTCTCGGGGGGAGATGGAGTAATTGAACCCTTGGAGCAACTCATCCAAGATTTCCTGTGTGGATCTCTACACAAAAGAGAGAGCCAGCTACTTGGATCAGGAGGCATCAGGGGGCTTCCACCCAAACTGGGTTCCAGGTTATGGCATATCAAGCAACTTAAACAGTCTGTGGGGACACACAAGGTGCTCCTTGCAGCACAGCAGACATGGCAAGAGAATGGCATCATGGCAAGTGCCACGGGCCTTGAATGGCTGAATCACTGTGGCAGACCCCCATTGATGGAGTACTATGAGGACCTCTAAGGACACAGCTTATGACCTGTTGGGCCTACAATGATCTGATGTGTTCTGGCACATGACACCTTAGAGATAAACATAGAGAATGGCTTCATCCCACCCTTCCCTTTGTCTTAAATCACCCTCTTTTGTGTGATCTTTTGTGAGGCCTGCAGACGTCGTGCAACGACAGTGGAGCTGCATTCTACACAGGATACCTGGGGCGCGTGGGTGAAATAAGGAAAATGGTAGAGAAACGCAAAGACACTCATTGCTCTAAGTGAAAAAAAACACACCACCCCCACTCCTCAAAAGCATGAAATCTATTTTGCACAATTCCAACCGAGGGGAACAGTGTCTTATCACCTCAGATGTAGCCGGACCTTAGGAGGGAAGGTTCAGATCTCTTTGCATTTGGGCCTGTGCAGCACTCGTGTGGAAACACTATGGGAGGGCCCCAGGTTTCTCTCCGTGTTTGTGTGGGGGCCATCTCTCTGTGGAGAACCCTCTTCCCATTCTCACCTCAGAACAGCACTGCTTCTTGTTTGCCTGGTGCACCCGATCATTGGCTAGGGAGTTAAAAGAGTTGAAGCAACAGAACATCTCCAAGATCTCCTGGGTGCAGCTCTGCAAATACAGTGCCCCGTATGTACAGGGCCAAGAGACATTAGGGTACTCCATCCACAACACAACAAGGGGACATCCCCTTTTGAAATCGTGTTCTCCACTTCACATCACAGGGGCAGCTGAAGGCACATCTGGCAATGAGAAGCCAGATGAAGGAGACTCTTGCGCTTATGACTTACATACTTGAAGTTCAGCTTGTCCCTCAGCACTCACCTTCTCATCTTGCCTGCTTTGACCCAGCGTCTGAACACCAAAGATGTGTCAGGCTTCCAAACCGTGGAAGCTGGTTTCTGCCCAGGAAGGGCATGTTCCTCTCCTCTGTCCCCTCTTCATACACACACACACACACACACACACACACACACACACAGTCTCAAACACACACACCCTCTTACAAATACACAAACGGACACACACTCAATGAGGGTTAAAGAGGTGTGAGCCCACTCAGCTGAGATTACAGTGTGGCCTGCTCTCCACTCGCCTCCCAAAAGATGCCTTGTGGTACCTTTTGAAGTCTCCCGCGCATAACCAGAAGCTTCGGAAAGAGGGCCAAACTGACATCCATAGCAGCATGAACATCTCTCTGTCTGGTCTCTCCTAAGCCCAGAGCCACTGAAAGTAGGGCAACAGCAACAGAAGGTCTTGTTCTCCTGACTGGCTCCAGGTAAGTGCGCTGGAAAGAGGGACATTATTCAACGCAGCTTCCTGGTTACCAGAGTTCTAAATCCGTTACATGCTTGTCCCCAAGGAAGTGAGGTCACTTTTTCAAGATTCCAGCCCTTGGGCCCCTCCCTCCAGTCAGACCTATCCAGAGCCCGTTCTTGGCAGATGACTGCTTACCCCACGTTATCTCATTAACTTTACATCAGGAGCCAAAATTGCCATAGCCAGAACTCTCTGAAAATGCAAGGAAAGTCCTACTTTTCTGGAGACAGAGCTGAATTCAGACCTTTCTTTTTGTGCTTGCTGTCCCAGATCTGTGAACTATCTAACCCACCATGTCTCTCATATAGTCCACAGGTTCCCACCCTGCACGGTGATAAAAGAGTCAGAATCTTCTTCCTAGGGACATCATCAGGGGTCTATGATTGATATCTGCAATGCAGGTGAGCTGGTGCCCTGTGTATCTGAGGCGCAAATTTTTAGGATGGTGGATTGACATGAAGAGGTGAGATGTGGCATGGAGTACCAGTTGAAAGTGGCCTGGGTTCCACAGTTTTCACTTTACCTCTGGTCTCATTTCAATGGGGGCACCATGATGGGGTGGGAATGCTCCAAGATGCAGACATGGTGATCTTCTGTAACCAAACCATCCAATTTTTCCTGTTCTATTCTGAATGAGAACTTGGATCGAATCGAATCGAAAAAATCGATTGAATCGCATCGAATCGAAATGAAAAAATCCAATCAAATCGAATCAAAAACATCGAATCGAATGATTCGAATTGAAAAAATCGAATCGAATTGAATCGAAACGACAACATCGAATTGAATCGATTTGAATCGAAACGAAAAAATCGATTCGAATAGAATCGAAAAAATCGATCGAATCGCATCGAATCAAATCGAAAAAATTGATCAAATCGCATCGAATCGAAATGAAAAAATCGAATTGAATCGAATCGAATGATTCGAATCAAAAAAATCGAATCGAATCGAATCAAATCGAAAACATCGTATCGGTTCGAATCGAAAAAACAGAATCGAATCGAATCAAAAAAATCGATCGAATCGCATTGAATCAAATCAAAAAAATCGAATTGAATCAAATAGAATCGAATCGAAAAAATCGTATTGAATCGAATTGAATCGAAAAAATCGAATGGCATCGAGTCTATTGGAATAAAAAAAATCGAATCGAATAGAATCGAATCGAATAGAAAAAATCGAATCGAATGGAATCGAACCAAATCAAAAAACTCGAATCGAATGGAATCGAATTGAAAAAATCAGATCGAATCGAATCGATTCGAATAGAAAAAAACAGAATCAAATTGAAATGCATCGATTCGAAAAAGTCGAATCGAATCGAATTGAAGCGAATCAAAAAACTCGAATTGAATCGAAACGAATCGAAAAAATTGAAATGAATCGAATCAAATCTAATCGAAAAATTGAATCGAATCGTTTCAAAAAAATCGAATCGAATTGAATCGATTTGAAACAAAAAATCGAATCAAATCAAAAAAGTTGAGTCGCATCAAATCGAATTGAAAAAATCGAATCAAATCGAATCGAAAAAATTGATCAAATTGCATCTAGTTGAAAAAATTGAATCGAATTGAATCAATTCGAATCGAGAAAATCGAGTCAAATTGAATCGAATCGAAAAAATTGAATGGCATCGAATTGATTGGAATCGAAAAAATTGAATCGAATCAAATCGAATCGTATCGAAACGAAAAATTCGAATCGAATCAATTCGAACCGATCGAAAAAATCGACTAGATTTGAAACGAACCGAATCGAAAATTCGCATGGAAACGAATCGAACCGAATCGAAACACTCGAATCGAAACAAATCGAACTGAATCGAAAAATCGAATTGAATTGAATCGAATCAATCAATCGAAAAACTCGAGTCGAATTGAATCGAATTGAAAAAATCGGATCGAATTGAATCAAATTGACTCAAAAAAATCGAATAGAATCAAATCAAATTGAAAAAATTGAATGACATCGAATAGAACCAAATCAAAAAATTCGAATCAAATGCACTCGAACCGAAAAACTCAAATCGAATTGAATCTAAAAAATCGAATGGCATCTAATCGATTGGAATCAAAAAAATCTAATTGAATCAAATTGAATCAAAAAAATTGAATCGAATCGAATCGAATGAAATCAAAAAAATCGAATAGAATTAAATGAAATCAAATCGAAATAAACAATCAAATTGAATTGAATCGAAAAAATCGAATCAAATCGATTTGAATCGAAAAAATCGAATCAAATTGAATCGAATCGAAAAAATCGAATCGAATCGAACTGAATCAAAAAACTAAAATCGAATGGAATCGAATTGAAAAACTCGAATCGAGTCGAATCGAATCGAAAAAAAATAGTATCGAATCGAAACGAATCGATTCGAATAAATCGAATCAAATAGAATAGAATCGAAAAATCGAATCGAATCATTTCGAAAAAAATTGCATCGAATCGAATTGATTCGAAAAAAACGAATGGCATCAAATCGATTAGAATAGAAAAAATCGAATCAAATCGAATCTAATCGAATCGAAAAAATCGAATTGAATCGAACCGAATAAAAAAACTCGAATTGAATGGAATCAAATTGAAAAAATCGGTTCGAATCGCAACCTTTCGAATAAAAAAAATAGAATCAAATCGAAATGAATCGATTCTAAAAATTTGAATCGAATAGAATCGAATCGAAAAAACCGAATCGAATTGAACCAAATCGAAAAAATCAAATCGAATCGAATTGAAACAAAAAAATCGAATCGAATCGAATTGAATCAAATCGAAAAAATCAAATGGCATTGAATAAATTGGAATTGAAAAACTCGAATCATATCAAAACAAAATATCGAATCGAATCCAAACAAATCGAAAGAATCGAACGGATCAATTGCATAGAAAAAATCAAATCAAATCAACTCGAATCGAATCGAAATAATCGAATCGAATCGAATTGAAAAATTCGAATCGAACCAATAGAACAAAAGGAATCAAATTGAATTTAATCGAAAAAATTGCATCGAATCAAACCGAAAAAATCGAATCGTATCGAATCGAATCAAATCAAAAAATTGAATAGAATCAAATCAAATCGAATTGAAAAAAGACAATCGAATCGAATTGAATCGAAAAAATCGAATCGAATTGAATTGAATCAAACATTTGAAACGAATCGAATCGAATCGAAAAAAATCGAATCAAATCGAATCGATTCGAATCAAAGACATCGAATAGAATGGAATCGGATCGAAAAAATCGAATTGAATCCAAACGAATCAAAAAAATCGAAACGAATCGATCGAATAGAAAAAAATCAAAACAATCGAATCGAATCAAATCGAATCGAAAAAATGGAATCGAATCGAATCGAAAAAATTGAATCGAATCGAATTGAATTGAAAAAATTGAATCGAATCGAATTGAATCAAAAAAATCAAATCGAATTGATTCAAATCGAAAAAACCGAACCAAATCGAATCGAAAAAATCGAATCGAATCGAATCAGATTGAAAAAATGGAATCAAAAATGGAATTGAATATAATCGAAACAAAAAAATCGAATAGAATCGAAAAAGTCGAATCGAATCGAAAAAATCGAATCGAATCGGATCGAATTGAATCGAATCATAATAATCGAATCGAATCAAAAATATCGAATCACATCGAAACGATTCGAATCGAAAACATAGAATCGAATCGAATTTGAATCGAATCAAATGGAAAAAATTGATCGAATCACATCGAAACAAATCGAAAAAATCGAATTGAATAGAATCGAATGGAATTGAAAAAATCAAATCGAATCGAATCGAACCGAATCAAAAAACTCAAATCGAATGGAATTGAATTGAAAAAATCATATCGAATCGAATCGATTCGAATAAAAAAATAGAATCAAATCGAAATGAATCAATTCTAAAAAATTGAATAGAATCAAATTGAAGCAAATCGAAAAAGTCGAATTGAATCTAAACGAATCGAAAAAATTGAATTGAATCAAATCGAATCAAAGCGAAAAATCGAATTGAATCATTTCAAAAATATCGAGTCGAATCGAAAAAGTCGAATCGCATCGAATCAAATCGAAAAAATCGAATTGAATCGAATCGATTTGAATCGAAAAAATCAAATAAATCGAATCAAAAAAATCAATCGGCATCGAATCGATTGGAATCGAAAAAATCGAACCAAATCAAATCGAATTGAATCGAAAAAATCAAATCGAATCGAATCAAATCAAACTGAATCGAAAAAATCGAATGACATCGAATCGATTGGAATCAAAAAATCGAACCGAATCGAAAAAATCGAATCGAATCAAACCGAATAGAAAAAATCGAATAGAATCGAATCGACCGAATCGAAAAAATCAAATAGAATCGAATCCAACAGAATCGAAACACTCAAATCCAAACAAATCGAACTGAATCAAAAAATCGAATTGAATCAAATCAAAAAAATCGAATCGAATCGAATCCAAACAAAAAAATAGATTCGAATCGAATCGAATTGAATCGAAAAAATCGAATCGAATCAAATCCAAACAAAAAAATAGATTCGAATCGAATCGAATTGAATCGAATCGAAAAAATCGACTAGAATCAAATTGAATTAAAAAATCGAATCGAATCGAATCAATCAAAAAAATCGAATAGAATCAAATCGAATCGAATCAAAAAAACCAATCGAATCGAATTGAATCAAAAAAATCGAATCCAATCGAATCAAATCAAAAAAATTGAATAGAATCAAATCGAATCGAATTGAAAAAAAACAATCGAATCGAATTGAATTGAAAAAATCGAATCGAATCGATTCAAATCGAAAACACCGAATTAAATCGAATCAAAAATCGAATCGAATCAAATCGAATCGAAAATAATCGAATCCAATCAAATCGAATCGAAACGAAAAAATCAAATCGAATCGGATCGAAAAAATCGAATCGAAAAAATCGAATCGAAATGAATCGAAACAAAAAAATCGAATAGAATCGAAAAAGTCAAATCGAATTGAATAGAATCGAAAAAATCAAATCGAATCGAATTGAATCGAAAAAATTGGATCGAATCAAATCGATTCGAATTGAAAAAATCAAATCAAATCGAATTGAATCGAAAAAATCGAATCGAATCCAAACGAATCAAAATAATCGAAATGAATCGATTGAATAGAAAAAATCAAATCGAATCGAATCGAATCGAAACAATCGAATCGAATCGAATTGAAAAATCGAATAGAATCGAATCCAACTGAATCGAAACACTCGAATCGAAACAAATCAAACTGAATCAAAAATTCGAATTCAATCGAATCGAAAAAATCGAATCGAATCGTAGCAAATCAAATCAAATCGTAAAACTCAAGTCGAATCAAATCGAAATGAAAAAATTGGATCAGATCAAATGATTCGAATCGAAAACATCAAATCGAATCAAATCGAATCGAAAACATCGAATCGAATCAATTCGAATCGAAAAAATCGAATCGAATCGAAAAAATCGATCGAATGACATCGAATCGAATCGAAAAAGTTGATTCGAATCGAATCAAACCGAATCAAAAAAATCGAATAGAATTGAATCGAAAAGAATCGAAAAAATTGAATCGAATCGAATCGATTTGAAAAAATCAAATCTAATCGAATCGAATCAAATCAAAATAATCGAAACAAATCGATTCAAAAAAATCTAATCCAATCGAATCCAAATGAAAAAAATAGATTCGAATCGAATCAAATCGAATCGAAAAAATCGAATCGAATCAAATCGAATCGAATCAAATCGAATCAAATCAAATCGAAATAATCAAATTGAATCAAATCGATTCGAAAAAATCGAATCGAATAAAATCCAAACAAAAAATAGATTCGAATCAAATCGAAAAAATCGAATCGAATCAAATCGAATTGAAATAATCGAAAGGAATCGATTCAAATCGATTCAAAAAAATCGAATCGAATTAAATCGAATCGAATCGAATCAAAAAAATCGAATCGAATCGAATTGAATCAAATTGAATCGAATCCAATTGAATTGAAAAACTGAATCTAATCGAATCGAATCAAATGAAAAAATGGAATCGAATCGAATTGAATCAAAAAATCGAGTCGAATTGAAAAATTGAATCGGATTGAAAAAATCGAATCAGGGATCCCTGGGTGGCGCAGCGGTTTGGCGCCTGCCTTTGGCCCAGGGCGCGATCCTGAAGACCTGGGATCGAATCCCACATTGGGCTCCCAGTGCATGGAGCCTGCTTCTCCCTCTGCCTATGTCTCTGCCCTCTCTCTCTTTCTCTCTCTGTGACTATCATAAATAAATTAAAAAATTAAAAACAATTTTTAAAAAAATTGAATCAAAAAAATCGGATCAAATTGAATCAAATCAAAAAATCGAATTGAATCGAATCGAAAAAATCAAATCGAATCGAAATGATTCGAATCGAAAAAATCCAATCGAATCGAATCAAATCGAAATAATTGAATGGCATCGAATCAAATGGAATCGAAAAAATCGAATAAAATCAAATCAACTCTAATCAAATCGAAGAAATCGAATCAAATCGAATCGAACTGAATCGAAAAAATCGAATAGAATCGAATCCACCCGAATTGAAACACTCGAATCAAAACAAATCGAACTGAATAAAAAAAACGAATCAAATCGAATCTAATAGAAAGAATCGAATCAAATGGAATTGAATCGAAAAAATTGAATCGAATCGAAACGAAGAAATCGGATCGAATCGAATGATTCGAATGAAAACTCAGAGGAAATCGAAAAAAATCGAAAAATCGAATCAACTGAATTCGAAAAAATCGAATCGAATCGAAATCGAATCGAATTGAATCGATTCGAATCGAAAAAATCGAATCAATCGATCAAATCGAATCAAAAAATCGAATCAAATCGATCGAATCAAAAAAAAATGAATTGAATCGAATCAAACAAAAAAATCGAATCAAATAACAATCGAACGAATCGAAAAAATCGAATGAATCGAATCCAACCGAATTGAAACACTCGAATCGAAAAAATTCGAACTGAATAAAAAAAATGAATCGAAATCGAAAAATCATCGAATCGAATCGAACGAATCGAAAAAATTGAATCGAATCGAATGAATTTAAATCAAATTCGAATCGAACATCGATGAATCAAACGAATTGAACGAAAGATCGAATCGAACAAAAAATCGAATAAATTGAATCGAAAAAATCGAATCGAATCGAATTGAAAAAAATGAATCGAATCGAATCGGAAAAAAAAACGAATCGAATGAATCGATAAAAATCGGATCGAAATCGATTCGAACAAAAAAATAATCGAATCGAAATCGAATTCGAAAAATAATGAATCGAACGATTAAAAAAATCGAATCAAAGCGAATCGAATCGAAAAAATAGATCGAATCGAAATCGAATCGAAATCGAATTGAATGAAATTAAATTGAATGAATCGAATCATCGAAAAATTGGAATCAAATCAAATCAATCGAATCAAACACGAATCGAATCAAATCGAATTGAAAAAATCCATGAATCGAAAATCGAATTCGAATCGAATGACCGAATCGAAAAATCGAATGAATCAAATCGAACCGAATCGAAAAAAATCGAATCAAGAGATTCGAATCGAAAACATTCGAATCGAAATCGACCAAATCGAAAAATCAAATAAAATCGAATCGAATCAATTGAAAAATCGAATAAATCGAATATCGAATCGAATCAAAAAATGCGAATCGAATCAAATCATAATAAAAAATCGATTGATCGAAAATCGAATCGAATCGATAGAAAAAATGAATCGAATCAAATGAATCAAAAAAATGAATCGAATGATTCAAATCGAATCGAAAAAATCGAATCGAATCGAATTCGAATAAAATTGAATCGAATAACGAAATCGAATTGAATGAATCCAATCGAATCGAAAAAATCGAATCGAATCGAATCGAATCGAAATCGAAAAAATCGAATCTGAATCGAATGAATCGAAAAAATCGAATCGAATCAAAAATCGAATCGAATCAGATTGAAAAAATCAAATCGAATCGAATCGAATCGAATGACAAAAAAATCGAATCGAATCAATCAATATCGAAATAAATCGAATCGGATCAAAGAAAAATTGAATCGAAAAAATCGAATCGAATCAAATCGAAACAAATCGAATCGAATCATTCGAATCGAAAAAATCGAAACAATTGAATCTAATTGAATCGAAAAAATCAAATCGTATCGAATCGAGAAAATCGAATCCAATCCAAGCAACCAAATCGAAAAAACTGAAATGAAACCAATCAAACTGAATTGAAAAAATCGAATCGAATCAAATTTAAAAAATCGAATCGAATCGAATCGAAAAAACGAATCGAATCGAATCGAAAAAATCAAATCGAATCGAATCGAATCAAAAAAATCAAATCGAATCGAATCCAATCAAATCTAAAAAATCAAATCAAAAGGAATCGAAAAAATCGAGTTGAATCCAATCGAACCAAATCGAAAAAATCGAATAGAATCGAATCGAACTGAATCGAAAAAATCGAATTGAATCGCATCAAAAGAATCTAATTGAATCGAATCGAACTGAAAAAATCTAATCGAATCAAATTGAATCGAATTGAAAAAATTGAATCGAATCGAATTGGATCGAAAAATCGAACTGATTCGACAAAATCGAATCGAATCGAATCGAATCGAATTGAATCGAATCGAATCGAAAAAATCGAATCAATCAAATCAAACGAATCCAAAAAATCGAAGCGAATCGAAAAAGTCGAATGGAATCGAATCCAACCGAATTGAAACACTCGAATCGAAACAAATCGAACTGAATCAAAAAATCGAATTGAATCGAAACGAAAAAATCAAATCGAATCGAATCGAATCGAATTGAAAAAATTGAATTGAATCGAATTGAATTGTATCGAATCAATTCGAATCGTAAAACTCGAGTTGAATCGAATCGAATTGAAACGGAAAAATCGATCGAATCGAATCAAAAAAATCGAATAGAATTGAATCGAAAAAATCTAATCGAATCGAATTGAAAAAATTGAATCGAATCGAATCGGAAAAATCAAATCGAATCGAATCGAATCAAAATAATCGAATCGAATCGATTCGAAAAATCTAATCGAATCAAATCGATTCGAAAAATCTAATCGAATCGAATCCAAACGAAAAAATAGATTCGAATCAAATCGATTCGAATCGAAAAAATCGAATCGAATCAAATCGAATCGAATCAAATCGAAATAATCGAATCGAATCGAATCAAATCCAAACGAAAAATAGATTCGAATCGAATCGAATCGAAAAAATCGAATCGAATCAAATTGAATCGAAATAATCGAATAGAATCGATTCAAATCCATTGGAAAAAATCGAATCCAATCGAATAGAATTGAATCGAATCAAAAAAATCGAATCGAATCGAATTGAATCGATAAAATCAAATGCCATCGATTCTTTTGGAATCAAAAAAATCGAATCAAATAGAATCGAATCGAATCAAAAAAATCGAATAGAATCGACGAACCGAATCAAAAAACATGAATCGAAAGTAATCGAATTGAAAAAATTGGATCGAATCGAGTCGATTCGAATCGAAAAAAATAAAATAAAATCAAAACAAATCGAATCGAAAAAACCAAATCGAATCCTTTTGAAAAAATCATATTGAATCGATTCGAAACAAAAAATCGAATAGTATCAAAAAAGTCGAATCGAATTGAATAGAATCGAAAAAATCGAATCGAATTGGATCAAAAGGAATTGAAAAAATCGGATCGAATCGAATCGATTCGAATCGAAAAAATCAAATAGAATCAAATTGGATCGAAAAAATCGAATTGAATCCAAATGAATCGAAAAAATCGAAATGAATCGATTGAATAGAAAAAATCAAATCGAATCGAATTGAATCGAAACAACCAAATCGAATCAAATCGAATCGAAAAAATCTAAACCAATCCAATCCAAAAAATCGAATTGAATCAAATTGAATTGAAAAAATTGAATCAATTCAAATCGAAAAAATTGAAACGAATCAAATTGAATCAAAAAAATCGAATCGAATCAAATCAAAAAAATCAAATAGAATCAAATCAAATTGAATAAAAAAAAAACAATCGAATCGAATTGAATAAAAAAATCGAATCGATTCGAATCGAAAAAACCGAATCAAATCGAATCGAAAAAATCGAATCGAATCAAATCGAATCGAAAATAATCTAATCGAATATAATCGAATCAAAAAAATCGAATCGAATCGAATCGGATAGAAAAAATCAAATCGATCAAATCGAAACAAAAAAATCAAATAGAATCAAAAAAGTCGAATCAATTCGAATACAATCGAAAAAATCGAATCGAATCGGATTGAATCAAATCGAAAAAATCGGATCGAATCGAATCAATTCGAATTGAAAAAATTGAATCGAATTGAATTGAATCAAAAAAATTGAATCGAATCCAAACGAATCGAAATAATCGAATTGAATCGATTGAATAGAAAAAATCAAATTGAATCGAATCGAATAGAAACAATCGAATCGAATCGAAAAAATCGAATAGAATCGAATTGACTGAATTGAAAAAATCGAATAGAATCAAATCGAAAAAATCAAATCCAATTAAATCGAAACAATCGAATCGAATCGAATTGAATCATATCGAATCAAATTGAATCGTAAAACTCGAGTCGAATCGAATTGAAATGAAAACATTGGATCGAATCGAGTGATTCGAATCGAAAACATCAAATCGAATCAAATCGAATCGAAAACATCAAATCGAATCGATTCGAATCAAAAAAATCGAATCGAATAAAAAAAAATCGATCGAGGGATCCCTGGGTGGCGCAGCGGTTTGGCGCCTGCCTTTGGCCCAGGGTGCGATCCTGGAGACCCGGGATCGAATCCCACATCAGGCTCCCGGTGCATGGAGCCTGGTTCTCCCTCTGCCTGTGTCTCTGCCTCTCTCTCTCTCTCTGTGACTATCATAAATTAAAAAAAAATTAAAAAGAAATCGATCGAATTGCATCGAATTGAATCAAAAAAATTGATTCGTATCGAATCGAATCAAAAAAATCGAATAGAATTGAATCGAAAAGAATCAAAAAAAATCGAATCGAATTGAATCGAATTGAATCGAATCGAAAAAATCGAATAGAATCGAATCCAATCGAATTGAAAAAACTCAATCGAATTGAATCGAATTGAATGAAAAAATGGAATCGGGGATCCCTGGGTGGCGCAGCGGTTTGGCGCCTGCCTTTGGCCCAGGGCGCGATCCTGGAGACCCGGGATCGAATCCCACATCGGGCTCCCGGTGCATGGAGCCTGCTTCTCCCTCTGCCTGTGTCTCTGCCTCTCTCTCTCTCTCTCTCTGTGACTATCATAAATAAATAAAAATTTAAAAAAAAATTAAAAAAAAAAATGGAATCGAATCAAATTGAATAGAAAAATTGAGTCAAATCGAAAAATCGAATCGGATCGAAAAAATCGAATCAAAAAATCGAATCTAATCAAATCAAATCGAGAATATCGAATCGAATCCAATCGAATCAAAAAAATCGAATCGAGTCGAATCCAATTGAATAGAAAAAATCAAATCGAATTGAATCGAAAAATCGAACTGAATCAATTCGAATCGAATCAAAAAAACCAATTGAATTGAATTGAATCGAAAAAATCGAATCGAATCGAATCGAAAAAATTGAATCGAATCCAATCAAATCGAAAAAATCAAATCGAATCGAATCGAAAAAATCAAATCCAATCCAATCGAACAAATCAAAAAAACCGAATCAAATCCAATCGAACTGAATTGAAAAAATCGAATCGAATCAAATCAAAAAAATCGAATCGAATCAAATCAAAAAAATCGAATCGAATCGAATTGAATTGAAAAAATCGAATCGAATCAAATCGACTCGAAAAAATCGAATCGAATCGAATCGAAAAAAACGAATCGAATCAAAAAAATCAAATCGAATCGAATCCAATCAAATCTAAAAAATCGAATCAAGAGGAATCGAAAAAATCGAATCGAATCCAATCGAACCAAATCGAAAAAAATCGAATAGAATCGAATCGAACTGAATCGAAAAAATCGAATTGAATCAAATCGAAAGAATCGAATCGATTCGAATCGAAAAATCGAATGGCATCGAGTAAATTGGAATCGAAAAAATAGAATCGAATCAAATCGAATCTAATCGAAGGGAAAAAAATCGAATTGAATCGAATCAAATCAAAACTAATCGAAAATATCAAATCGAATCTAATCAAACCGAATCGAAAAAATCGAATAGAATCAAATCCAACCGAATTGAAACACTCGAATCGAAATAAATTGGACTGAATAAAAAAAATCGAATCGAATCGAAAAACTCGAGTCGAATCGAATCGAAACGAAAAAATCGGATCGAATTGAATGATTTGAATCGAAACATTCGAATCGAATCGCATCGAATCAAATCAAAAAGACCGAATTGAATCGAATAGAATCGAATTGAAAAAATTGAATCGAATCAAATTGAATCGAAAAAATCGAATGGCATCGAATCTATTGGAATCAAAAAAATCGAATCGAATAGAATCGAATTGAATAAAAAAACTCGAATCGAATGGCATCGAGTTGATAAAATCGGATCGATCGAATCGATTCGAACGAAAAAAATAGAATCGAATCGAAACGAATCAATTCAAAAAAATAGAATCGAATCGAATTGAAGCGAATCGAAAAAATCGAACTGAATCGAAACGAATCGAAAAAATTGAATTGAATCGAATCGAATCGAATTGAAAATATCGAATCGAATTGATTCGAATCGAAACAATCGAATCGAATCGAATCAAATCAAATCGAAACAATCGAATCCAATCGAATAGAATCGAATCGAAATATTCGAATCAAATCGAATTGAATCAAAAAAATCGAATGGCATCAAATCTATTGGAATAAAAAAAATCAATCGAATAGAATCGAATTGAAACAAAAAAATCGAATCGAATCAAGTCGAATTGAATCAAAAAACTCAAATCGAATGGAATCAAATTGAAAAAATCGGATCGAATAGAATCAATTTGAATTGAAAAAAATAGAATCAAATCGAAACAAATCAATTCGAAAAAAACGAATCGAAACGAATCGAACTGAATTGAAAAATTCGAATTGAATCGAAACAATCGATTCAAATCTAAAAAATCGAATCAAATCGAATCAAATCGAATCGAAAAAACCGAATCGATTCGAATTGAAAAAATCGAATTGAATCGAATGAAATCAAACCGAATCGAATAAATCGAATCGAATTGAATCGAACCGAATCAAAAAATCGAATAGAATCGAATCGACCGAATCGAAATAATCGAATGGAATCGAATCCAAGCGAATTGAAACACTCGAATCGAAACAAATCGAACTGAATCAAAAAATCGAATTGAATGGAATCGAAAAACTGGAATCGAATCGAATCGAATCGAAAAAATCGAATCGAGTCAAATTGAATCGTATCGAATCAATTCGAATCGTAAAACTCGAGTCGAATAGAATCGAATCAAAACGAAAAAATCAAATCGAATCGAATCGAATCAAATTGAAAAAATCGATTCGAATCGAATCGAACCGAATCGAAAAAATCAAATAGAATTGAATCGAAAAGAATCGAAAAAATTAAATCTAATCAAATCAAATAGAAAAAATCGAATCAAATAGAATCAAATCGAATCGAAAAAATCAAATCGAATCGAATCGAATCGAATCGAATCAAAATAATCGAATCGAATCGAATCGATTTGAAAAATCTATTCGAATCGAATCCAAATGAAAAAATAGATTCAAATCGAATCGAATCGAATCGAAAAAATCGAATCGAATGAAATCGAATGAAATCAAATCGAAATAATCGAATTGAATCGTACCAATTCGAAAAAATCGAATCGAATCAAATCCAAACAAAAAATAGATTCGAATCGAATCGAATTGAATCGAATTGAAAAAATCAAATCGAATCAAATTGAATTAAAAAAATCGGTAATATGGTAATTCTTGTACTATTTTTGCAACTTTTCTATAAGCTTTAAATAATAAAACAAGAAAATAGGGGATCCCTGGGTGGCGCAGCGGTTTGGCGCCTGCCTTTGGCCCAGGGCGCGATCCTGGAGACCGGGGATCGAATCCCACGTCGGGCTCCCGGTGCATGGAGCCTGCTTCTCCCTCTGCCTATGTCTCTGCCTCTCTCTCTCTCTCACTGTGTGCCTATCATAAATAAATAAAATTAAAAAAAAATTTAAAAAAAAAAATCGAATCGAATCGAATCAAATCAAAAAAATCGAATAGAATCAAATCGAATCGAATTGAAAAAACTAATTGAATCAAATTGAATCGAAAAAATCGAATCTAATCTAATCAAATCAAAAATAATCGAATAGAATCAATTCGAATCGAATTGAAAAAACCAATCGAATCGAACTGAATCGAAAAAATTGAATTGAATCGAATCGAAAGAATCGAATCGAATCAAAAAAATCGAATTATATTGAATCAAATCAAACCGAATCGAAAAAATCGAATCAAATTGAATCGAACCGAATAGAAAAAATCGAATAGAATCGAATCGACCGAATCGAAAAAATCAAATAGAATCGAATCCAACTGAATCGAAACACTCGAATTGAAACAAATCGAACTGAATTAAAAAATCGAATTGAATCAAATTGAAAAAATCGAATCTAATTGAATCCAAACGAAAAAATAGATTCAAATCGAATCGAATCAAATCGAAATAATCAAATTGAATCGAATCGATTCGAAAATATTGAATTGAATCGAATTGATTCGAAAAAATCTAATCGAATCAAATCCAAATGAAAAAATAGAGTCGAATCGAATCGAATTGAATTGAATCGAAAAAATCGAATTGAATCAAATTGAATCAAAAAAATCGAATCGAATCGAATCGAATCAAATCAAAAAAATCGAATAGAATCAAATCGAATTGAATCGAATCTAATCTAATCTAATCAAAAAAACAATCGAATCGAAGTGAATTGAAAAAATTGAATTGAATCGAATCGACTCGAAAAAATTGAATCAAATCAAATCGAATCGAAAAAAACGAATCGAATCAAATCGAATTGAAAAAATCGAATCAAATCGAATCGAAAAAGTCGATTCGAATCGAATTGAACCAAATCGAAAAATCGAATTGAATCAAATCGAATTGAATCAAAAAAATTGAATCAAAGCGATTCGAATCGAAAAAATTGAATCAAATCGAACCAAATCGAAAAAGTAAATCGAATCGCATCGAATCAAGTCGAAAAAAATCGAATCGAATCGAAACGAACCGATTCGAAAAAATCAATTCGAATCAATCTGAATCGAAAAAATCGGATCGAATCGAACCGAATCGAGAAAATTGAATCGAATCAAATCGACTCGAAAAAATTGAATCGAATCAAATCGAATCGAAAAAATCGAATCAAATCGAATCGAAAAAATCGAATCGAATTGAATCGAAAGTCGATTCATATTGAATCGAACCGAATCGAAAATATCGAATCGAATTGATTCGAATTGAAAAAATCGAATCAAATCGAACTGAATCGAAAAAATCGAATCGAATCGAATCGAAAAATCGAATCGAATCATTTCGAAAAAATCGAATCGAATCGAATCGAATAGAAGCAAAAAAATTGAATCGAATCTACTCGAAATATCGAATCGGATCTAAAAAATCGAATCGAAAAAATCGAATCGAATCAAATCGAAAATATTGAATCGAATCCATTCGAATCGAAAAAATCGAAACGAATCGAATGAATAGAAAAAATCAAATCAAATCGAATCAAATGGAATCGAAACAATCGAATCGAATCGAAAAAATTGAATCTAATCAAATCGAATCAAATTGATTAGAAAGGAAAATAATCGAATTGAATCGAGTGGAATTGAAAATAATCGAATAGATATGAATTAAATTGAATCGAATCGAAAATAATTGATTAGAATGAATCGAAAATAATTGAAACGAATCGAATCGAATCAAAAATAATCGAATTGAATCTAATCAAATCAAATAAAAAATAATTGAATCGAATCGAATCAAATTGAAATAATCGAATCGAATCAAATCGAGTATAATCGACCTGAATCAAATCGTATCGAACATAATCGAATTGAAATGAATAAAAAATAATCGAATTGAAATGAATCGAATCGTAATAAGGTGATCGATTCTAATCGAATCGAATAA
The DNA here is from genome assembly GCF_018345385.1 of Vulpes lagopus. Classification (NCBI taxonomy): domain Eukaryota; kingdom Metazoa; phylum Chordata; class Mammalia; order Carnivora; family Canidae; genus Vulpes; species Vulpes lagopus. Next base: position 23,303 of record NW_024570666.1, on the reverse strand, counting down.
AAAAAATCGAATCGAATCAAGTCGATTCGAATAGAAAATAATCGAATTGAATCAAAAAGAATGAATATAATTGAATCAAATCGAGTTGAATTGAAAGTAATCGGATTGAATCAAATCGAATGAAAATAATTGATTCAAATTGAATCAAATAGAATCGAAAATAATCGAATGAATCGAATCTAATTGAAAATAATCGCATTTAATCAAATCGAAGGAAAAAATTGAATCGAATCGAATCGAATTGAAAGTCATCGAATTGAATCGAATAGAATTGAAAATAATCGAATTTAATCAAATCGAATCAAATCGAAAATTATCGAATCGGATCGAATCGCATCGAAAAGATCGAATCGAAACGAATCAATTGAAAAAATACAATCGAAACGAAAATAAGCGAATTGAATCGAATCGAGTGTTATCGAAAATAAGCGAATCGATTCAAATCAAATCGAATCGAAAATAATCGAATTGAATCAAAAAGAATGAAAATAATTGAATCAAATCGAATTGAATCGAAAATAATCAAATTGAATCAAATCGAATGAAAATAATTGATTCGAATTGATTCGAATCGAAAATAATTGAATCGAATCGAATCGAAAATAATTCAATCAAATCAAAGCGAATTGAAAATAATCGAATCGAAACGAATCAAATCGAAAATAATCGAATCGAATCAAATTGAAAATAATGGAATCGAAGTGAAACGAATTGGAAATAATCGAATCGAAACGAATCGGATCATAAATAAGCAAATGGATTCTAATCAAATCGAATCGAAAAAATCAAATCGAATTGAATCGAATCGAATTTAAAATAATCAAATCAAATCGAATCAAATGGAAAAAATCATATCGAATCAAAAAAAACCTAAACCATACCCTTATGCTAATCCGTACCCTAATCCTAACCCTAACACTAACCCGTCCACTACCCCTAACGCATACCCTACTTCGTACTCTAAACCTAACACTAACTTGTACCTTAACCCATACCCTAAACAGTAACCCAAACCTAACCCTAACCCTTACCTTAACCCCTACACTAACACGTACCCTAAACCTAATGCTAACCCATACCTTAACCCGTACCCTTACCCGTACCCTAACACGTACCCTAACCCTAACCCCTAAACCTAACCCTAACCCAAACCCTAACCCGTACCTGTACGCTAAACCATACCTTTAACCTAACCCTAAACCTAACCCCTAAACCTAACCCCTAAACCTAACCCTAAACCATACCCTAACCCTAACACTAACTCATTACCTAAACCATATCCTAACCCTAATGCGTACCCTAACCCATACCCTAACCTAGCCCTAAACCATCCCTTAACCCGTACCCTAACCCATACCATAACCCTAAACCTAACTCGTACACTAGCCCGTATCCTAACCTGTACCCTCACACTAATCCTAACCCATATCCTAACCCGTGCCCTTACCCGTACCCTAACCTGTACCCAAACCATAACGCTAACCCTAAACTCTAAACCTAACCCTAAACCTAACCCATAACCTAAAATGTACCCGTACTCTAACCAGTACCCTAACCCACACCCTAACACTAAACCATACCCTAAACCTAACCCTAACTCATAACCTAACCCATACACTAACACTAACGTGTACCCTAACCTGGACCCTAAACCTAACCCTACCTCGGACCTTAGCCCGTACCCTTACCCATACCCCAAGCCGTACCCTAACAGTAATGCTCACCCGTACCCTAACCCATAACCTTCCCCATACCATAACCCGTTCCATAACCCTAACCCGTACGCAATCCCTCACACTATCCCGAACTCTAATACTAAACCCTAACCCCTAACACATACCCATATGCTAACCCTGACCTGTGCCCTAAACAGTACCCGAAACCTAACCCTAACCCGAGACCTAACTCATACCCGAACCCTAACCCTAACCCTAACCCTAACCCTAACCCTAACCGTCCCCTAACCCATACCATAACCCTAACCATAACCCTAACCTAACCCGTACCCTTAGCCATACACTTGCCCTAAACTGTACACTAAACCTAACCCATACCCTACCCCTAACCCAAACCCTAACCCTTCCCCTAACCCGAACCATAAACCTAACCCAAACCCGTACCCTAACCCTAACCCGAACCCTAACCCTAACCAGTACCCTTACCCTAACCCTAACCCTAACCCTAACATAACCCGTACCCTAAGCCGTAACCTTACCCTAACGCTCACCCTAACCCTAACCCATACCCTAAACTTAACCCTAAACCTAACCCGTACCCGAACCCAACCCCTAACACTAACACTAACCCTAACCCGTCCCCTGAACCTAACCCTAACCCTAACCAGGACCCATAACCTAACCCTAACCCTAACACTAACCCTAACCCTATCTGTACACTAACACTAATCATAACCCTAACCCTAAACCTAACACTAACTCTAACCCTAACCATAACCCGTATCTAGCCCTGAACCTAAACCTAACCCTAACCCTAACCTTAAACCTAACCCTAAACCTAACCCGTACCCTAACCCTAACCCTAACACTAACCAAAACCAGTACCCTAACCCTAACCCATAACCTAACCCTAACACTAACCCTAACCCTAACCCGTACTGTAACCCTAACACTAAACCTGATACTAAATCTATCCCTAACCATAACCCGTATCTAGCCATGAATCTAAGCCTAAACCTAACCCTAACAAGTACCCTAACCCTAACCCTAAAACTAACCCTAAACCTAACCCTAACACTAACCCGTAAACTAACCCTAACCCTAACACTAACCAGTACCCCAAACCTAACCCTGACACTAACACTATCCCAAACCCTAACCCTAACCGGTACCCTAACCCTAAAAGTAATCTTAAAACTAACCCTCACCAGTACCCTAACCCTAACCCGTATCCTAACCCAAAACTAACCCTAACCCTCACCCTAACCCATAACCTAACCGTAACCATAAACGTAACACTAACACTACGCTAACCATAAACCGTACCTTAGCCCTGACGCTAAGCCTAACCCTAACCCTAACCAGTACCCTGACCCTAAGACTAACCCTAAAGCTAACCCTTCCCCAAACCCTAAGCCATACCCTAACCCAGACCCTAACCAAAAACTGTACCCTAACCTAACACTAAATCTAAAAGTAACCCTAAATATTACCCCAACCCTAACCCTAACCCTAACAATAACACTAAACAAAACCATAAACTTTACACTAACCCTAACCCTAACCCTAACTGTACCATAACGCTAAACCTAATCCTAACCGTATAGTAACCTTAACCCTAACCCTAACCATAAAACTAACCCTAACCCTAACCCGTACACTAACCCTAAGCCTAACACTAACCAAAACCAGTACCCTCACCCTAACCCGTATCCTAACCCTAACACTAACCCTAACCCTAACGCTAACCCGTACCGAAACCCTAACATTAACCTAATACTAAATCTATCCCTAACCATAATCTGTATCTAGCCGTGAACCTAAGCCTAACCCTAACCAAACAAGTACCCTAACCCTAAACAGTACCCTAACACTAACCCTAACCCTAACACTATCACTAACCCTAACCCTAACCCTAACCGGTACCCTAAACCTAACCCTAAGCCTAACCCTAACACTAACCCTAAATCTAACCCTAATCGTAACCCTAAACTTAACCCTAACCCGTATCCTACACATAACACTAACCCTACCCTAACCCTAACCATAATGCTAACCGGTACGCTACCCCTAACGCTACCCCTAACAGAAACCCTAAAGCTAAACCTAACTGTAACCTGTACCCTAACACTAAACCGTATTCAAATCCTAACACTAACCCTAACACGAACTCAAACCCGTACCCAAACGCTAACTCTAACCCTATCCTTTACCCTAACAAGTATGCTACACTAACCCTAAGCCTAACACTATCTGTAACCCTAACCCTAACCCGTATCCAAAACCTAACCCTACCCCTAAACCTAACCGTAACCCATATTCTAACCCTAACCCTAAACTTAACCCTAACACTAACCCTAACCCTACACCTAACCCTTACCCTAAACCTAATACCTAGCCAGCCCTAACCCTAACCGGTACCCTAAACCTAACTCTAAACCTAACCCAAACCCTAACCCTAAACCTAACCCTATGCCGTACCCTAACCCTAAACATAACCCTAACCCTAACCCTTACCATAACTTGTACCCTAACCCTAAACCTAACCCTAACCCTATCTCTAACCAGGACCCTAACCCTAACCTTAACACTAACCCTAAGCCTACCCTAACCGTACTGTAACCCTAACCCTAACCCTAACCATACCGTAACCGTAAATACCATAACGTAAACGTAAATCTAACCCAAACCTGTACCCTAACCCTCCCCCTAACCCTATCCCTAACTCTAAACAGTACGCTAACCCTAACCCTAAACCTGACACTAACCCTCATTCTAACACTAACCTGTACCCTAACCCTAACCCTAAACCTAACCCTAACCTTTTCCCTAACACTAACCCTAAACTTAACCCTAACACTAAACTTAACCCTACACCTAACCCTTAACCTAACTCTAACACTATCCCTAAACCTAACCCTAACCAGTACCTTAACCCTAAACCTAACCCTCAACCTAATCCTAAACAATACCGTAACCCTAACCCGTATCCTAACACTAACACTAACCCTAACCCTAAACCTAACCCTATGCCGTACCCTAACCCTAAACATAACCCTAACACTAACCCTAACCCTAACACCTAACCCTAACCCTAACCCCTAACCCTAACCCTAACACTAACCCTAACCCAAAAACCTAACCCTAAACCTAACGCTAACCCTAACCCTAGCCCTAGACCTAAACCTAACTCTAGCCCTAACCCTAACCCTAAACAAAACCCTTACCCTAACCCTAACCCAAACACTACCCAGTACCCCAACCCGAACCCTAACTGTAACACTAACACTAACCCTAACCCTAACCCTAACACTAACCCTCACCCTAACCCAAACCATACCATACCCCTAACCCTAACACTAAACCTAACACTAACCCTAACCCGTACCCTAAACCTAACCCTAAGGCAAACCCTAACACTAAACCTATCACTAACCCTAACCTTAAATCTAACCCTAAATAGAACCCTAACCCTAACCCTTACCTTAACACTAACACTACCCCTAACCATAACCCATACCCTAGCACTGAAACTAAGCCTAACCCTAACCCTAACCAGTATCCTATTTCTAACTCTAACAATAACCCTATCCGTAACCCTAACCCATACCCTAACCCTAACCTAAACCATAAACCTAACCCTAACCCATACCCTAACCCTAAGCCTAAACTTAACCCTATCACTAAACTTACCATAACCCTAACACTAATCCTAACCCTAAACCTAACCGGTACCCTAACCTTCAACCTAACCCTAAACCTAACCCTAACCCGTACCCTAAATCTAACCCGTATCCTAACCAAAACACTAACCCTAACACTAACCCTAACCCTACCCTAACACCAACCCTAACCCTAACCCGTACCGTAACTGTAACTCTAACCCTAAACCTAAGCCTAACCCTAAACCTAACCCTAACCCTAACCCCAACCCTAAACCGTACCCTAACCCTAACCCTATCCTTAACCAATACCCTAGCCCTAACAGTACCCTAACCCTAACCCTAAGCGTAACTCTAAACAAAACCCTAACCCTAAACCTAACCCTAACCCTAACCCTAACCAGTAGCCCAACCTAACCCTATCCCTAACACTAACACTAACCCTAACACTAACACTAACACTAACACTAACCCTAAGCCTAACCATAACCGTACCGTAACCCTAACCCAAACCCATACCCTAAACCCAACCCTAACCAGTAACCTAACCCTGACCCTAACGCTAACCTTAATACTAAACCTAACCCTAACCATACCGGTACCTTAGCCCTGAACCTATCCCTAACCCACACCCTAACCCTAACCCTAACCCTAACAGTACCCCAACCCAACCCTAACCCTAACCCTTAAACTAACCCTAACCCTAAAACTAACATTAACACTAACACTAACCCTAAGCCAAACTATAACCGTACAGTAACCCTAACTCGTAACCTAACCCTCAACCTAACCCTAACCCTAATACTAACCATAACTGTAACCATACCCATACCCTAACCCTGAACCTAACCCTAACCCGTACCCTAACCCTAACCAAAACCCGTTCCCTAACCCAAACCCAAAACCTAAACCTAACACTAACCAATACCCCAACCCTAACCCTAACCCTAACCCTAACCAAAACACTAACCCTAAACCTAACCCAAACCCTAACCCTAACCAGTATCCAAAACGTAACCCTAACCCTAACCCTAACACTAACCTTAACCCTAACCCTAACACCAACCCCAAACCTAACCCTCACTGTACCGTAAACCTAACCCTAACCCTGACCCCTACCGTAAACCTAAACCTAACCCTAAACCTAACCCTAACCCGAACGCTAATGCTGACCCTAACCCTAAACCTAACCCTACCCTTACCGTAACCCTAACCCTAACCCTAACCCTATATCTAACCCTAACCCTAACCATAACCATAACCATAACCATAAACCTAACGCTAATACTAACCCTAACCCTTACCATAACCCGGACATTTACCCTAACCCGAACCCAACCCTAACCCTAACCAGTACCCTAACACTAACCCTAATCCTAACCTTAAAACTAACCCTAACACTAACCCTAACCCTAACCCATAACCTGAACCTAACCCTAACCCTAACCCTAAACCTAAACCTAACCCTAACCATAATCCTAATCCTACTCCGTACCCTAACCCTTACCCGAAACCTAACCCATACCCTGACTCTAACCCTAACCCTAGCCATAACCAAAAACCGTTCACTAAACCTAACCCTAACCCTAAAACTTACCATATCCTTAAATTAACCCTAACCCTAACCCTTACCCATTACCTAACCCTAAACCTAACCCTCACCCTAAAACAAACCCTAACCTTAACACTAAGCAGTACCCTGAATTTAAACCTAACCTTAACCCTAACCCTAACCAAAACCCTAACCCTAAAACTAACCCTAACACTAACCCTAACCCTAACACTAACCCTAACAATAATCCTAACCCTAACCCTAACCGGTACCCTACCCTCAACCTAACCCTAAACCTAACCCTAAACCCTAACCCTAACCCTAACCCTTACCATAACCGGTACCCTAAACCTAAACCTAAACCTAACACTAACCCTCACCAATACCCTAACACTAACCTTAAACCTAACGCTAACACTAAACCTAAAACGAACCCTAACCGTAAACATAACCCTTACCCGTACCCTAACCCTAAGCCTAAAACTAATCCTGACACTAACCCTAACATTAACCCTAACCCTAACCCTAACCGGTACCCGAACACTAAACCTAACCCTTGCCTAACCCTAACCAGTACCCTATCCTAACCCGTATCCTTACCTGACACTAACCGTAACCGTAACCTTAAGCCGTACCTTAACCCTAAACCAAACCTAACACTAACCCTAACCCTAACCAGTACCCTAACACTAACCCTAACCCAAACCATAACACTAATCCTAAACCTAATGCTAACCTTAACCATAACCCTAACCCGTAAACTAAACCTAAACCTAACCCTATCCCTAACCCGAACCCTAACCCTAACCCTAACCAAAACCATAACCTTAAACCTAACCCTGTCCTAAACCTTAAACCAAACTCTAACCCTAACCTTAACCCTAACCCTAACCCCAACTCTAAACCTAACCTAACCCTAATTGTACTGTTACCCTAAAACTAAGCCTCACCCCTACTGTAACCCTAACCCTAACCCTAAACCTAACCCTATCCCGTAACCTAAACCTAACCCTAAACCTAAACCTAACCCTAACTCTAACTCTAACCCTTACCATAACCGGTACCCTAAACCTAAACCTAACCCTAACACTAACCCACAACAGTACTCCACTAACACTAACCCTAACCCTAACCCTAACCCTAACCTAAACCTAACCCTAACCCTAAATCTAACCCGGAACCTAACCCTAACCCTAACCAAAACCATAACCCTAAACCTAACCCTGGCCTAACCCTAAACCAAGCCCTAACCCTAACCTTAACCCTAACCCTAACCCCAACACTAAACCTAACCTAACCCTAACCCTAACCTTAACCCTAATACTAACCCTAACCCTTACCATAACCAGTACCCTAAACCTAAACCTAACCTTAACACTAACCCACACCACTACCGTAACACTAAACCTAACCCTAAACCTAAACATAACCCTAACCCTAACCCTAACAAAATCCTAACCCTAACCATAAACCTAACCCAAACCCTAACCCTAGCCCTAAACAGTACCCCAACCCTAACCCTAACCCTAAGACTAACATCAACACTAACCCTGACACTAATACTAAACTGTAACCTAAACCTAACCCTAACCCTAACCCTAACAATAACCCAAACCATAACCCTAAACCTAACCATAACCTTAGCCCTAGCCCGTAACCTAAACCTAACCCTAATCCTAATCCTAATCCTAACCCTAACAAAAACCCTAACCCTAACCGTAGCCGATACCGTAACCAAACCCTAACCCTAACCCTAACCTAAGACTAACCCTAAACCTAACCTAACCCTAACCCGTAACTTAACCCTAACCCTAAACCGTACCCTAATCGGTACGCTAAACCATACCTAACCCTAACCCTAAACCTAACACTAACCCGAACCCTAACCCGTACCCTATTCTGTACCCTAACCCGTACCCTAACCCTAAACATAACCCTAACCCTAACCATAACCATAACCATAACCATAACCGTACCCTAACCCTAACACTAACCCTAACCATAACTCTAACTCGTACCCTAATCCATACCCTAATCCTAACCCGTACCCTAACCCTAACCCTAAACCTAACCCGTACCCTAATCCATACCCTAACCTGTACCCTAACCCGTATCCTAACCCTCACCCTAACCCTAACCCATACCCGTACCCTAACCCCAACCCTAACCCTAACCATAACCCATACCCTAAACCAAACCCTAACCCTAACCTGTACCCTAACCCGAACCCATACCCTATCCTGTACCCTAACCCGTACCCTAACCCGTACACTAACCCTAACCCGTACCTAACCCATACCCTAACCTGTACACTAACTCTAACCCTTACCCTAAACCTAACCCTCACCATAACCCGTACCCTAACCCTAACCTTAACCCAAACATGTACCCTAAACCTAACCCTAAACCTAACCTAACCCTTACCCTAACACCAACCCTGCTAAACTATCCCGTACCCTAACCTTAACCCTAACCCTAACCCGTACCCTAACCCTAACCACCCATACTCTAACCCTAACCCTAACCCGTACCCTAACCCAAACCCGTACCCTAACCCGTACCCTAACCCTAACCCTAACCCTAACCCGTACCCAAACACCAACTCTAACCCTAACCCTAACCCGTACCCTAACCCTAACCCATACCCTAACCCTAACCTGTACCCTAACCCGTACCCTAACCCTAACCCATACCCTAACCTGTACCCTAACCCTAACCCGTACCCTAACCCTAACCCTAACCCTAACCTGTACACTAACCCTCACCCGTACCCTAACCGTAACCCTAACCCTAACCCTAACACTAACACTCACCATAACCCTAACCGTACAGTAACCCTAACCCTAACCTGTAGAGTAACCCTAAATTTAACACTAACCCTAAAATAAACCCATAACAAAACCCTAACCCTAACCCTAAACCTAAACCTAACCCTAACGCTTACCCTAACCAAAAACCTAAAAGTAACCCTAACCCTAACCCTAACCAGTACCCCAACCCTAACCCTAATCCTAATCCTAAACTTAACACTAACCCTAAACCTAACCCTAACACCAACCCTAGCCCTCACCCTAACCCTAACCCTAATCGTACCATAACCCGAACCCTAACCCTAACCATATCGAAAACCTAACCCTAACCCTAACACTAAACCTAAACCCAAATCCTAACCCTTACCTTAACCAAAACTTAACCTTAAAGCTAACCCTAACCCTAACCAGTTCCCTATATCTAACCCTAAGACTAACACTAAAACTAACCCTTAGCATAAACTGTACCCTAAACCTAACCCAAATCTAAACCTAAACCTACCCGTACCCTAACCTAACCCTAAACGTAAACCTAACACTAATCCTAACCCTTCACCTAACCCTTACCATAACTCTAACAGTAATCCTAACCCTAAATCTAACTGGTACCCTAACCCTCAACCTAACCCTAAAACTAACCCTAACCAGTACCCTAAACCTCACCCATATCCTAACCCTAACACTAGCCCTAACCTTAACCATAACCCATACCCTAGGCTTGAACCTAACCCTAACATGTACCCACACCCATACCCTAACCCTAAACCTGAACCTAGCCGTAACCCTAAAACTAACCCTAAACCTAACCTAGCCCTAACCCAAACACTAACCCTAACCCTAACCCAAACCTGTACCCTAACCCTAACTCTAACCTTAATCCTAACCCTCACCAGTACCCCAACCCTAACACTAACCCTAAACCTAACACTAACCCTAACCCTAACCCTAACACCAACCCTAACCCTAACCCTAACCCTAACCGTACCGTAACCCTAACAATAACCCTAAACCGTACCATACCAAAACCCTAACCCTAAACCTAACTGTAACCCTAACCCTGACCCTAACCCTAACCCTAATACTAACCCTAACCCTAACCATACCTGTACCCTAGCCCAGAACCTAACCCTAAAACATACCCTAACACTCACCCTAACCCTAAGGAAAACCCGTTCCCTAACCCGAACTCTAACCCTAAACCTAACCAGTACCCCAAGCATAACCCCAACACTAATGCTAACACAAACCCTAACGCTAAAACTAACTCTAACCTAAACCCTAACCGCACCGTAACCCTAACCCTAATGCTAACCCTAACACTAACCCTAACCATAACCCGTATCTAGCCCTGAACCTAAGCCTAAACCTAACCCTAACCAGTACCCTAACCCTAACCCTAAATATAAACCTAACCCTAATCCTAACCTGTACTCTAACCCTAACCCTAACCCTAATCCTAACCCTAACCAAAACCTGTACCCTAACCCTAACACTAACCCTAACCCTAACCCTAACACTAACCCTCACCCTAACCCTAACCGTACAGTAACCCTAAAACTAACCCTAACCCGTACCCTAACCCTAAACCTAATCCTAATCCTACCCAAAACCCGTACCCTAACCCTAACACTAATGCTAACCCTTCCCTAACACTAACCTGTACCCCATCCCTAACCCTAAACCTAACCCTAACACTAAACCTAACCCTAACCCTAACCCTAACCCTCACTCTAACCCTAACCGTACAGTAACGCTAACACTAACCCTAACACGTACTGTAACCCTAACCATAACCCTAACCCTACTCGTACCCTAACCCTAACCCTAAACCTAACCCTAACACTAACCCTAACCATAAACCTAAACCTAACCCTAAAACTAACCCTAACCAAAACTCTAACGCTAACCTTAACACTAACCCTAACCAGTATCCAAATCTAAACCCTCATTCTAACCACTAACACTAACCTAATCCTAACACTAACACTAACCCTCACAAAACCCTAACCACCGTAACCCAAACCTTAACCATAATCCCGTACCGTAATACCCAAAACCCTAATCCTAACCATACCCCTACCTTAACACTAACCCTAACCCTAACCCCGACCCTAACACCGACCCAAACACCCTAGCCCTATCAAAAAACCTGTTCCCTAACCCTAAACCCTAACCATAAACCCTTACCATAACCGGTCCCTAACCAAAAACTAACCCTAACCCAAACACATAACCCTAAAACCTGTACCCTAAAACCTAACCCTAACCCAACCCGAAAACTAACCCAACACTAACCACGTAACCCTGAACCCTAACCGAACCCTAACCAAACTAACCCAAGTACCCTAACGCCAACAACCTAAACCTCCAACCCGAACCCTAACCCTAACCCGACCCTAACCTAAATAACCCTAACCCGAACCCAAACCCGAACCACAACACCCTAACCCTAAACCTAATCCTAACCCTAACCCTAACACCTAACCTAACCCTAACCTAACACTAACCCAACCAACCTAACCCTAACGTAACCTAACCCTAACCCTAACCCTAAAACCTGAAACCCTAACCTAACCAACCAAAACCTAACCTAACCTAACCCAACCTGATCCAACCCTAACCCTAACCCGAACCTAACCTAACACTAACCCTAACCCGAACCCAAAAACCCCTAACCCTAACGAACCGAACCCTAACCTACCTACTCCTAACCTAACCCTAACCTAACCCTAACCCTAACCCTAACCCAAACCCGAAATACCTAACCTAACCCTAACCAACCGAACCAACCTAAATCTAACCCTAACCCACCCGAACCCTAACCTGAACCCTAAACCCTAACCCTAACCCACCAACCGAACCCAACCCTAACCCTAACCCTAACCCTATCCCTGAACCTAACCCTAACCAACTAACCTTACTACCCAACCCTAACCCGAAACCTAACCCTAACTCCTAACCCAACCTAACCCTAAACCTAAACCGAAACCCTAACCTAACCCTAACCCGAACTACCTAACCTAACCCTAACCCTAACCCTAACCCTAACCTAACCCCGAACCCTAAACCTAAACCTAACCTAACCTAAACCCTAATCAAACCCTAACCCAACCTAACCAACCTAACCCTAACAACCCTAACCCGAAAACCCACCATAACCTAACCTAAACCTAACCCTAACCCTACAAACACTAACAACCCAACCCTAACCCACCCTAACCTAACCCTAACCCTACCAACCCTAACCAAACCTAACCCTAACCCTAACGAACCCTAACCTAACCCTAAACCCAAACCCTAACCCAACATAACCAAACCCTAACCCAAACCTAACCCAACCCTAACCCTACCTAACCCTAACCGAACTCTAACCCAACCCTACGCCTCTACCCTAACCAACCCAACCCAACCCAAAACTAACCCTACCGACCATAACCAAACCTAACTAACCTAACCAAAACACACTAACACAACCAACCCTAACCTAACCTAACACCCTAACCCTAACAACCCTACCTACCTACCCTAACAAACCTAACCTAACCTAACCCAACCCAACCAACCCTACCAACCAACCTAACCCAAACGAACCAACCTAACCCAACCCTAACCAACCCAACCCAACCCTAAACCTACCAACCCACCTACCCAACCAACCTAACCTAACCCAACCCAACCCAAACCCACCCAACCCGAACCTACCCAACCAACCCAACCTAACCTAACCTAACCTACCCTAACCACCAACCAACCTAACCCTAACCTAACACCTAAACAAACACTACCAACCCCAAACTAAACCACCCAAACCTACTAACCCAACCACCCTACCTAACCCTAACCTAACCAACCCAAACCCTACCCAACCCTAACCCTACCACCCTAACCCTAACCCAACCCTAACTAACCCTAACAAAACCAACCTAACCCAACCCTAAACCAACCCTAAACCGAACCCTAACCTAACCCTACTCCCTAACCAACCTAACCCAACCAACCCTAACCTAACCTAACCCAAACCCAACCCTAACCCTAACCCAACCTACCTAACCCTAACAAACCAAACCCTACCAAACCCTAACCTAACCTACCTAACCAACCCTAACCCTAACCCAACCAACCCTAAACCAACCCGAACCCTAACCCAACCTAACGTAACCGAACCCAACCACCCGTAACCTAACCCACCCTAACCCAAACCTAACCAACCTAACCCTACCCAACCGACTAACCCTAACCCTACCAACCCAACCAACCAACCCAACCTATAACCCTAACCTAACCCAACATAACCTCCGTACCTAAACTAACCCAACCTAACACTAACCCTAATCTAACCTAACCAACCCTAACCCTAAAACCTAAACCTAACCAACCAACCAACCAACCCTAACCCTACCTAACCAACCCTAACCCTAACCAACCTAACCCAACCCTAACAACCCAACCACCAACCCTAACCTAACTACCGAACCCTAACCCTAACCCAAACCCTAACCCTAACACCTAACCTAACAACCTACCCAACCTAACCACCCTAACCGAAATAACCTACCCAACCTAACCTAACCTAAATAACCAACCCAACCGAACCCAACCCAACTACCTAACCAACCCTACCTAACCCTACCTAACCCAACCCTAACCTAACCTAACCGAACCTACCCAACCAACCAACCTAACCTAACCTACCCAACCCTACCAACCAACCCAAACCCTAACCTACCCAACCAACCCTAACCTAACCCAACCTAACCCAACTAACCAACCCACCCTAACCAAACAAACCAACCAACCCCAAACAACCAACCCCACCAACCCAACCCAAACCCCAACCCCAACCCAAACCCACCCAACCCTAACCTACCTAACCCTAACCCAACCCCAACCCTAACCGTAACCTAACTCTACCCTAACCCACCAACCTAACCTAAACAAACCAACCTAACCTAACCAAACCAACCTAACCCACCTAACCTAACCCTAACCAACCCAACACTACCACCACCCTAACAAACACAACTAACCTAAACCTAACCAAACAACCAACAACCATCCAACTAAACCAACCTAAACCTAACCCACCCTAACCACTTACCCTACCAACCCTAACCTAACCCTAACTAACCCGTAACCCTAAACCCGTACCTAACGCGTACCCTAACCCGTACCCTAACCCGTACCCTAACCCTAACCCGTACCCCTAACCCGTACCCTAACCCTAATCCGTACCCTAACCCCTAACCCGTACCCTAACCCTAACCCTAACCCTAACCCGTACCCTAAGCCTAACCCGTACCCTAATTCTAACCCGTACCTTAACCCTAACTCCTAACCCGTACCCTAACCCGTACCCTAACCTCTAACCTGTACCCTAACCCGTTTCCTAACCCTAACCCGTACCCTAATCCCTAATTGTACCCTAAACCTATCCCAAACCCCTGCCTTAACCCCTAACCCTAAAGTTCAACCCCATCCCTCGCTCTATCTCTAAACGTATTCCCTCCCCCTTCCCTTAACCATAAACCGTATAACCTATGTGTTACATCACCCTTGTCCATTCCCTAACTCTGTTTCCTAATCCCAAATCCGTACCTTACTCCTTACTCTTGACCCTTCCCCCATGTCTCACCCTAACCAGGAACTCGAACGCATAACCATGATCACTAATCCATATCATCTAATTTCACCCTAACCACATATTGCTCACCCTAAACCCTAACCCTATCTCAATTGTCCCCATTCACTTACCTTGTCGTTCTGAGTAGCTGCTGCTGAGGTGGATGTCACTCCGAACAGCGCCTCCAGGGTCCTACAGAGGGTCCTGAGGAAGCCAGACTCCTGTCATGGCAGACGTGGCCCCATGTCTTCCTGAGTCATAGACAGCAGGTTCTGAGGACGAGGGGGGTCCTGTCACTGTGGACTATGCCTCACATCCTCCAGAAGCCTCCCTGCGGGTTCTGAGGAGGCCAGGTTCCTGTCACCGTGGACGCGGCCCCACATGGGACTGAAGCCTACCCGCCGGTCCTGAGAAGGCCGGGGCTCCTGTCAGTGTAGACCTGGCCCCACGTCATCCCGAAAACTCACCGTGGGTCCTGAGGAGGCCGGGGCTCCTGTCAGCGTAGATGTGACCCTACATCTTCCCGAAAACTCACCACGGGTCCTGAGGAGGCTGGGGCTCCTGTCAGCGAGGAAGCGGCCCCACATCTTCCTGAAGTCTCACCATGGGTCCTGAGGAGACCAGGCTCCTGTCAGCGAGGACACGGCTCCACATGGTCCTGAAGCCTACCTGCGAGTCCTGAGGAGGCCGGGGCTCCTGTCAGCCTGGACGTGGCCCCACATCCTCCTCAGGCAGCCAGAGCACAGACCGGCTCCTGTTACTGCTGGCAGACGAGGCCTACTGCGTACACACGCCCCCTGACTCGGGCCTGGGCTCAGGCGCTGAAGGAGGCGGTGAGGGAGGCAGCTCCCCACGCCCAGGGCGGGACCTTCCTCCTTCCATGCTCCAGCTGAGACCTATTGAAGAAACCCAACTCCACCCCCCCACCCCCAGGGAAAATTTAGGACCACGCCTAACCCAGAGGCAGCACATCCAGGCGCCTTCAGGAATTTAAGCAACGAAAAACATTCTGTGGTTTTTCCGAGATAAGAAAACCATTCCCCCACCCCCCACGCCCTGACTGGAAAGTCCCTGAACATGTTCATGTTGACCTTCAAAGAAATCAATTGTGTCTTAACCCGAATGCTATGCTAATCCCACAGTTTGCCTTTAAAAGATGCCTGTAATTGCCAATTGGGGCTCTTCCACCTTTGAGGCCGAGGGCCCGATTGCGCAAACGTTCAATAAAACCCTCTTGCTAGTTGCATCTGCCTGTCTGGGGTCTGAGTCTCTGGGGCGTCTACCGGGACACGTTGGCCCCCGTGAGCTAGGGTCCAACACTATGAGCTTCGGAAACATCGTGCTGAAATGGAGCACACCTGGCTTCCCCAGAAATACTTAAGGACAAGGAATTGGAGCCCAAAGGACGCGAAATGAAATGTGGACCAGACTTTTACCGTGTCCGCCAAGACTCACTCAACCCTCTTCCACTGTGGGCGAGACTGCGGGCTGGTGCAGCTGCCCTGGAAACAGTGCCGAGGCTCCTCAGGAACTTACCGATAGAGCTGCCCTGTGACCGGCAGGTGCACGGCCTGGAGCTCACTCTGAAGATACAGATGCAATGAAACGCCGGGCGGGACACCTGCACCCCGATGTCCACAGCAGCCGGGTCCACAGTAGCCACACTGTGGGAGGAGCCTCAGTGCCTTCAGACAGATGATGGATAAAGAGGATGGGAGATAGATGATGGTCATAGAGAGAGGAATGGTACTGCTATCAAAGAGAAGGAAATCTTGCCATTTGCAATGACGCGGATACAACTAGAGGGATCCTGTTAAGTGAAATAAGTCAGTCGGGAAAGACAATGACCCTATGGTGTCATTCATAGGTGAAATTAAAGAAGCAAAGCAGATGAACATCTGTGAAGGGAAGGAAAAACGAATAAGATGAAAACAGATGCAGGAAATGCAGACTCTGAATCATTGGAAACAATCTGAGGGTCGCTGAGGGGAGCGGGGAAGGGGATAACGGGGGATGGGCACGAAGGACGGCAGGTGATGTCACGAGCACTGCTGTTCTTTCCAACTGGTGAATCCCTGAATTCTACCTCTGAAAGTATAATACACTATACATTAATTAATTGGGTTTAAATTAAGTTAAACAAAATCAGTTGTATCAGAGCACATTTCCTTCTGGACTCCCTGTTCTGCTCCTTCAGCTTATGCTGGAACCACCCCCTGTGGGTCTAAGTAGGCGCCACGCCTCGTGCCTGGCCCAGCCCAGGGCTAGAACTCACGACCCCGAGATCAGGACCTGAGGTGAGGTCAGGAGTTGATGCTTAACTGACAGAGCCAGCAGGGGGCCGAGAACCACACTGCTTTATCCTGTGTCTCTGTGACATCGTTCGAAATAGGAAAGTGCTGCGCCCCACTCTGTCCTGCTTTTCCAATACTGATTTGCTGTCCGGGGTCATTTGTGGGGGATGACGGATGTTAGGGTTTTTTTTTTTTTCCTACTTCTAGGATCTACCACCATGATTTTGATAGGAATGACATTGAAACCGAGGGTGGCTTCAGGAACTGTGGACATTTTCACAAGAGGAGGCTTCCACCCCACGAGCCCAGGACGGCCCCCCAGAGCCTGGTATGGCTCAGTGCACAAGTCTTGTGCTCCTTTTGTTCAGTCTCATTATTTAGTCTCTGTGATGCTCCTGAGAAGGGAGTCACGTCCTTCATTTCGTTCCTGAGTGCTCATTGTCAGGACGCAGCAAGGCTACTGAGCTCTGTAGGTTCAGTTGGTGTCCCATGAATTTACTGAATTCAATCATTAGTTCTAACAGGTTTTGGTGGGGGCTCTCGGGTTTCCTGTTTCTAGCACCGCGTCTTCAACAAATAGGGACAGTGTGACGTCCCCCTTCCAGGAGTGGAACCTTTGCTGTTTCCTGTCTGTTGACTACATTAGGACTTCCAGCACTGCGAGGGGACCTCCTTGGCTTGTTCCTGCTCTTAGGGGAGACGATTTCAGGTTTTCACACCAGAGTCAAAAGGTAAAGGTGAGGTCCAGAGGGGGACCAGAGTAACCAGTTTAGTTTGAGGCCCAGAGTGGGACCAGAGGTCCCCAGTCAAAGTGAGGCCCAGGTGTGGAATAGAATATCCAGGTCCCAATGATGCCTACGTGAGGACCAGAGTCACTAGGGCCATGCAAGGCCCAATGGGGATCAGAATCACCAGGTCCTGATGAGGCATAGAAGGAGACCACAGTCACCAGTATCAGGTGAGCCCCATGTGGGAATCAGAGCCACTATATCCAGCTGAGTCCCAGGTCCATGTGAGGCCCACGTGAGGACCAGAATCATCAGGTCGAATTGAGGCATAGCTGGGGACAAGAGTCACCAGGTCTAGGTGAGGCCTAGGTGGGGACGAGATTCACCAGGTCTGAGTTAGGTCAAAGTGGGGACGAGAGTCACCAGGTCCAGGTGAGGCCAAACTGAGGACCAGAGTCACCAGATCCAGGTGAGGTCCATGTTGGAAAGAGAGTCACCAGGTCCAGGAGAGGTCCAGGTGGGGACCAGAGTCACCAGGTCCAGATGAGGCCCAGGTGAGGACCAGACTCACCAGGCACACGTGAGGCCCAGGTGGGGACCAGAATCACCAGGTATAGGGGAGGCCCTTGAAAGAACCAGAGTCAACAGTTCGAGGTGAGGCGCAGGTGGCAACCAGAGTCAGAAGGTCCAAATCAGGCCAAAGTGGGGTTCACAGTCACCAGGTCAGGGTGAGACCCAGAGGGGGACCAGAGTCACCTGGTCCAGGTGAGGCACAGTTGTGGAACACAGTAACCGGGTCCCAATTATGCCCAGTTGAGGACCAGAGTTAACAGGGCCAGGTGAGGCTCAGATGGGGATCAGAGTCACCAGGTCCAAGTGAGGCCCAGGTGGGGACCACAGTCACCAGATCCAGGGTAGTCTCAGGTGCAGACCAGAATCACCAGGTCCAGGTGGGGCCCAGGTAAGGACCAGAGTTACCAGGTCGAGGTGAGTCCCAGGTGGGGAACACAATAACCATGTTCCAATGATGCCCACCTCAGGACCAGAGTCACCAGGTCCACTTGAGGACCAAGTGGGGACCAGATTCACCAGGTTCAGGGGAGGCCCAGGTGGACACCAGAGTTACCAGTTAAAGGTGAGTCTAGAAGGACCGCACAGTCACCAGGTCTAGGTGTGGTCCATGTGAGAACCAGATCACCAGGTACAGGTGAGGCCCAGGTGGGAACCAGAATCAGCAGGTCCAGGTAAGGCCAAGGTGGGGACCACAGTCACCAGGTCCAGGTGAAACCAAGCTGAGGACCAGAATCACCAAATCCAGGTGAGGCCCGGAGGTAGGGGGACTGGAGTCACCAGGCACAGGAGAGGCTACAAGAACAGCAGGGACACCAGGTCCAGGTGTGGTTCATGTGGAAACCAGAGTCACCAGGTCCAGGTGAAGCCCAGGTGAGGACCAAATTAAATGTTCCAGAGTCTCACTTGGGAAACAGACTAAACATATCCTGATGATGCCCAGGTGAGTACAAGAGTCACCAGGTCCAGGTGAGGTGCACGTGAGGACCAGAGTCACCAGGTCCAGGTGATCCCCAGGATGGGACCAGATTCACCAGGTCCAGGTAAGGCCCAGGTGGAACTCAGTCACCTGGTCTGGGTGAGACACAGGTGGGAACAAAAGTCATAAGACCAGTTGAGGCCCAGGTGGGAACATAGTTAACAGGTCCAGGTGAGGCCAAAGTACCAGAGGCACAAGACCAGCTGAGGCCCAGTTGGGGACTGGAGTGACCAAGTATAGGTTAGGTTAGAAGGACACCACAGTCATAAAATCACAGCTAGTTGAAAACTGGCTTCTAGGGATGCTTCCTTGTGAGAGCTGAGCTCAGGGCAGGACCCGCCCACATCCTGACTACCTGTAGACCTACCTCCTATCATCCTTAAGTGAGGTGCTGGAAGAGGTTGTGTGAAAAGCATGTGGAAGTGTCTGGCCTGTACTCACGTGAATCTGAATTCAATACAGGGATTTCCAACAGCCTTGTTCAATGAGAGTCGTGCTAGGTTCTATCTCCCCTGTAGGAGTGGCAAGCAAACATGTACCTGCAAGGCATTCACATTTCTGAGAGTTGAGCTTATGGCCTGTCCCTCCCACATCCTGACTGCCTGTACGGTTCGCTTCCACAGTATTTCGTTCTACGCAGAACAGGAGCAGAGAGAGAACCAAGTGACTTGCTTGTCAATTTCGCACCTCCCGGACAGCTGCATCCACAGCCTGCATACACCTTACACTGCTGCTACATTTTCACGGCCGTAAGAACGCAGCTAGTGGAAAGCTGCAATCGAGGCATGCTTCCTTTGAGATATGAGTTCAAGGCAGGACCCCACCGCATCATGCCTGCCTGTGGACGTAGCTGCCAACATCCTCATGTTAGGAGCAGGGAGAGGTTGTGAGAAATGCATGTGGAAGCACAGGGCTCTACTCACGTGTATGTGAGTTGAATACAGCGATTGCCAACGTCCTTGTTCAATTAGACTGTAGCGAGTTTCAATCTCCCCTGTAGGAGTGGGAAGAAAACATCTGCCTCCCAGGCATACACACTTCTGAGAGTTGAGCTTATAGCCTGTCCCTCCCACATCCTAAGTGCCTGAACAGTTCGATTCCACAGTATTTCGTTCTACACGGGAAAGGAGCAGAGAGAGAACAAAGTGACTAGCTTGTAGATTTCGCGCCTAGCAGACACCTGCCTCCAAGGCATGCAACTCCTTTAGATTGAGCTCATGAATTCTACCTCCCACATGCTGAACGCCTGTACACTTCGAAGCCAAAGGATAGTTTGGATGACGGATGCAAGTTTTGTGAGAGACAAGTGTCTCTTAGCTCAATCCAGCGACTTCTGACGAATTCCTCCCTCAGATAGGAGGTACATACTAACTTCCAAACCTGAGTACCTAGTTGCAAGCTCTCTCTCAGGGGAACTTCCTTCTGTGAGATGAGCTGACTCGCGGTCCTTCCCACTTCCACACTGCCTGCACATGGAGTTACGAACATCCTCACTAGACATGTTTGTCAGAAGCTCATGGGACGCAAGGGGTAAGCTGCAGGCCTCAATGGTGCTGTCAGTAGGTGCGGTAGAGCGGTATTCACGCAACGTCCTGACTTTCAATGCTGCTACGTTCTCACGGCCATAAGAACGCAGCTAGTGGAAAGCTGCATTCGAGGCATGCTTCGTTTTGAGAGTTGAGCTCAACGAGCCTCCCTGTGGATGGAGCTGCTAACATCCTCATGTCAGGTGCAGGGAGAGGTTGTGAGAAATGCGTGTGGAAACGTCAGGCCTGTACTGACGGGAATGTGAGTTAAATACAGCGATTGCCAACGTCCTTGCTCAATTAGAGTGTAGCTAGGTTCTAACTCCCCTGTAGGAGTGGGGAGCAGACATCTGCCTCCCAGGCATACACGCTCCTGAGAGTTGAGCTTATGGCCTGTCCCTCCCACATCCTGCCTGCAGGTACACCTCGCTGCTAACAGGCCTAGGCTCGATGCGTGACTGAAGTGTTGTGAGAGGTAAGTGGAAAGTCCCGGCGCACAAGACTAGTGCCTCCAAGCTCAATCGGGCGATTTCCTAGTAATTCCTGTGTGAGCCAGGTGCTACATCCTAAGTGCCATACGAGAGAAGCTAGCTGGACGCCTAGTCCAAAGGCAGCTTACTTCGAAGAGCTGAGCTCACCCTCAGTCCCTCACAGATCCACAATGGCTGCAGAATGAGTTTCGAACATCTGCACCAGAGCCGTGTGTCAGAGGCTTGTGAGACGCAAGTGGGATAAAGCAAACGTGGATGGTGTCTGCAGCTGCAGTGGAGTGGTATTCTGGGTACCTCCTGGCTTAGAGTACTGCTACGTTCTCAGTGCCCTAAGAACGCAGCTAGTTGAAAGCTGGCTTATAAGCATGCCTCCATGTGCGAGCTGAGGTCAGGGCAGGACCCTCCCGCATCCTGACTGCCCCTAGACATAGGTCCCAGCATCCTTATGTTAGGCGCCGGAAGAGGTTGTGTGAAAAGCACGTGGAAGTGACAGGATTCTCCTCATGTGTATCTGATCTCAATACAGACATTGCAAACGTCCTTGTTCAATGAGAGTGTAGCTCGGTCCTAGCTCCCATCAAAGTGTCTAGCAGACATCTGCCTGCAAAGCATACACACTTCCGAGAGTTGAGCTTATGGCCTATCGCTCCCACATCCTGACTGCCGGTACATCTCGCTCCTAACAGGCCTAACCCTGATGCGTGACTGAAGTGTTGTGAGAGGTAAATGGAAAGTCCCCCCCAACAAGACTAGTGCCTCATAGCTCAATCTAGCGATTTCCTAGTATTTCCTCTGTGAGCCAGGTGCTACATCCTAAGTGCCATACGAGAGAAGCTAGCTGAAAGCCTTGTCCAAAAGCAACTTACTTCGGAGAGTTGAGCTCACCCACAGTCCCTTACAGTTGCACACTGCCTGCAGAATGAGTTTCGAACATCTGTACCACAGCCGTTTGTCAGAGGCTTGTGGGACGCAAGTGGAATAAGCAGACCTGGATGGTGTCTCCAGCTGCAGTGGAGTGGTATTCTGGGTACCTCCTGGCTTAGAGTACTGCTACGTTCTCAGTACCCTAAGAACGCAGCTAGTTGAAAGCTGTCTTCTCGGTATGCTTCCTTGTGCGAGCTGAGGTCAGGGCAGGACCCTCCCGCATCCTGACTGCCCCTAGACATAGGTCCCAGCATCCTTATGTTAGGCGCCGGAAGAGGTTGTGTGAAAAGCATGTGGAAGTGACAGGACTCTGCTCAAGTGAATCTGAGTCCAATACAGACATTGCAAACGTCCTTGTTCAATGAGAGTGTAGCTCGGTGCTAGCTCCCGTCAATAAGTGTCTAGCAGACATCTGCCTGCAAAGCATACACACTTCCGAGAGTTGAGCCTAACAAAGGCCCCCTCCTGGTC